>NW_012154174.1:3206368-3245092 GCF_000956105.1 Propithecus coquereli
GTCTTCTCCTCCCGGTGCGTGTTCAGCACCTAGGACTTTGCGCTCAGGGGCCTCGATGTACACGCCTGGTCCGACTCCCACATTTAGGAGATGGGGAGCCTGAGGGTTAGAGAGGGAAACAGACCTGCCCAAAGCCATGTATGAAATGAGTCTCTGAGGGGGGCCCAAGCCCAGACCTCCAGCCTCCCAGCCCAGTGCCCACCTCACCGGTGGGGACCAGGCAGAGAGAGGAGACTGACAGGAGCCTATCAGCCCCTTTGCTGCCAAGTCGCCTGTTCTCTAGGTTGGGCCCCAAGCCCAGCACTCTGCCCTGGCTCTGCCCATTCCTCCCTGGGTTGGACCAGCTCTAGCTCTAGAATGATTAAAACCACTGCCCCTGAATCTGGTGTCAAAGATTGCGAGGCCCACCAAGGTGCTGGGGCACCTCCGTGGGGACAAACCTGCCGGGACGTGCTGAGGCTCGTGTCTTAGGATTGGAGAGTCCAGAGAAGGTAAGGCCAGCACAGCCCAGTGCATCGACTCGCAGACCCAGCCCTGCTTTCTGATACCACCCCTCCTCCTCCTCCTCATTCTCCTCCTCCTCCCCCTCCTCATCCTCATTTCTGGATCACCCTCAGGAGGACCCGTTTAAAATAAAAGCCACTTTTACAAAAGTACGGGGCTCTCCACACTTGAAAGTAACAGCAAATTTTCAAGGGCAGCAGTGCTGGCTCTCCCAGCACTGAAACAGGGGTGGTCAGGGACAGTCACCCCAAGTCTCCAGTCCCCCTTTCCTGACAAAGCCCTAACAAAACATCAGGAATTCCTGGCATTCCGGAGGCCAGGACCTGCTAGGATCCTCTAGTTTCTCAACCGTAAGGAAATGGAGCCCTTTTACTATCAAGAGCCCCTGTGAGGACCCCAGACCATTGACGATGGCTGGGATGGGGCGGAGAGCGCGGGAGCAAGTAGGGAAGGGGTCCTCTGACTCCTGGTCTTATGGTGGGCTGTGAAGCCCCCTTACCTGGACATTGTATATACCCGGCCATCCCCCAGTGACCCCTTGGATTATAATATTGTAGCCTGACCAAGCCCTAGTATCTAAAGGGAGGGGGCTCACCAGCGCCCACCTACAGCACTGGTGGCCCTTTGTGTTCCCTCTGGCAGCTTGAACTTGTCCAGAGGTGACACTGGAGAGTATCTGACCCACAGCTCTACCCAAAGAGCCGGGGAGCCTGGGAAGGTCCCCATGTGATGCTGTCCCAAGCAGGGAGCATTCTCTGTGGAGCCCTTCTCTTTTCTCTGGGGGAAAAAAATGGAGGCAGAAAAGCAGTTGCAAAGGAAGAGCATGAATTTAAGCAGGAAGCTCTGTTAAGGGCTTAACTGTGTCCCTCAAAATCCACATGTTAAAGTCCTGACCCCCAGGACCTCACAGTGGGACTATATTTGGAGACAGGGTCTTTCAAAAGGTAACGAAGTTAAGACGAGGCCATCACGGCGAGCCCTAATCCAACACAACTGGCGTCTTTGTGGGAAGGGGAGATTAGGACCCACGTGTGCAGAGGGAGGACGTGTGAAGATGCAGGAGAAGACGGCCATCTGCAAGCCACGGACAGGCCTCAGAGAAACCCACCCTGCCGACACCTTGACCTTGGGCTTCCAGCCTCCAGAACTGTGAGAAATAAACTCCTGTTGTTCGAGCCACGTGGTTCGTAGTTTTGTTACAGTAACTCCAGCTACTACGAGGTCTGAAGTTCACTGTCACTTACCCGGGGACACATCACGACTTCATCATCAGGATTATGGAGGGTCCCTTCCTCCATAATCATGTAATTGTTATATAATTCATATTTTGTAGCTGGTAAAAATGACTATATTAATTTATTGGAAGATTTTCTTCAACCAAAAAGTTTTTTTTCTTCCAATTTCTAAAGAAATGTGAACATTTTTGTGGGTGCCCAAGCACATCATGGGTGGTGGGCCCCGTGCCCACTGTGCCTGGTGGAGTGGTCAGCCCTGCTCATGCCTCTTGAAGCACCCTTGCCAAACGCACACTGCCAGGCACAACAAGCCCCAGTGCGGGCAGTTCTGAGGACAGAGAGCTGAGTGCTGTGTGACAGCCAGCCCGGGCCTCTGACCTCAGCTGAGCAAATAAAATGCACTCCACCTTCAAGGCTGCCCTTCCCCTCTGCCCACCTCCGGCTGCCTCGCGGGGACGCGGAGTGTGAGAAGGACGCTTTGTGGGGCTGCCCAGCTGCTCTCGAATGGTTTCAAAGGGCTTTTTCTCCCAGGTCAAGGCAGGCAAAGCCCACATGGAGAATAAACCGCTGCCTCTGCAGCCTGTCTCCTCTGCGCCCCTGCCCCGATCCCATCTAGTTCTCCCACAAATCTCCAGGAATTCCAGAGCATCGAGAGAGGGGGCCCCAAGTCCTCTCTGCAAAATGCACCCTGGTCAACATCAGCGGTTTAGACCTTTTTTTTTCCTGCCACCAAAGCCTTTTCTTCCAACGAGCCGCGCTGTGGGAACCTCGTGGATAAAAAGGGTGACAAGAAGGCTGTCCTGGTTGAAGCAGAGGCAGGAGCTTGGCGTCTTCTCACCCCTGCACATACTCAAAGATGCCTCCTAAGAAACTGAAGTGTCCAAGGGGACATTTTTGAAAAATCAAGGGGTGGATACTCTCTGGACCCCAGAGTGGGGAGGGATGGCCTAAGTCGCTCAGCAAGTGGTCAGCAGAGTTCTGTACTCCTGGACCAGGGAGTCCAAGGCTGGGGGTGGGGAGGGCACCACCTCAGAGGGGCCGGCAGGGGAGACTACAGTGAGAGGGGGCCCCATATTGAGAGCTGCAGAGGGGCTGAACCCCAAAGCACACAGTGATCATACAGAGGTCATGGGCACAGAGGTCATGAGCACAGTGGTTATGGACACAGCGATCATGGGCACAGAGGTCGTGGGCACAGCAATCATGGGCACAATAATCATGGCTGGGATGGGGCGGAGAGCGCGGGAGCAAGTGGGGAAGGAGTCCTCTGACTCCTGGTCTTGTGGTAGGCTATGAAGCCCCCTTACCTGGACATTGTATATACCCAGCCATCCCCATCCCTGTGCTCACAGGGATCATGAGCACAGGGATCATGAGCACAGGGATCATGGGCACAGCAGTCATGGGCACAGGGATCATGGGCACAGAGGTCGTGGGCACAGCAATCATTGGCACAGTAATCATGGGCACAGGGATCATAAGCACAGGGATCATTGGCACAGTAATCATGGGCACAGGGATCATAAGCACAGGGATCATGGGCAGGGATCATAAGCACAGAAGTCATGGGCACAGCAGTCATGGGCACAGAGATCACATGCACAGCAGTGAAGCACACAGCTATCGTGGACACAGAGGTCATAGGCACAGCCGTGGTCATGCATACACAGTGGTCATGCACACAACAGTCACAGGCATAGCGGTCATGGACACAATACTCAAGGGCACAGCACTCATGCATGCAGAGGTCATGCACTTCATTCATGCTAAGCCCACAGGGGCATTTCTGCTGAAGTCATTAGCAGGCTGGTGGACAATTCCTCATGCCTCCATGGGAGCTTTCTGGCAAACTAATCCCTGCATAGCTGGGACATTAAATCATTGCTTCTTCTGCCTGCGGGCTGCCCAGGTACACCTGGCTTCAGTTAGTCTTCCCCACTGAACAGAAACACATGTGGGCCCTGGCGCTCTGCTGAGGCGAGAGTCTGTACGTATGGGCCTCTGGGGGCGGGTGGGGGCTGAGGGGCCATGAGGAGGGATCTAAGGCATCCCTTCAAAAGTGTGTTTTTTGGCACACAAGCGTTCTGTGAGATGTAATTAGGTTCTATGGAAAAAAGGTTTCCTCAGTCAAGTACGTTTGGCAAACTCTGCATTGAACCAAAGTAAACAGAGGATTGTGGGATTTCTCAGAGGCTTTAATAGGTGACCCTGAGAGGAGAATAGAAAGTACAGTGTTTCCCAAACAGCCTTTGCCGGTGTATCAGGAAGGATGCTTTTGGCTGCAGGTGGACAGGAACCCAGCTCTACATAGGTTAAATTCTCTGGGCGGGTATTAGCTCACATAATAGCAAATCCAGAGATGGGCGCTTCCAGGATTCAGCAGCCAAACCATGTCATCACAGCCAGACTGCTTCCACCATTCCCCTCTGCCATCAACAGACGGTTGCCTCGCGGGCCCAAGATGGCGGCTGACGCTACAACAGCCAGCAGCACAAAGGAGACGGCTTCTTCCCAAACATCTTTTAGAGAGTCAGATGAACCTTTTCCAGAAGTCTCTCAAAAGACTTCCCTTCACATTTCATCAACCAGAACTGCATCACATGCTCCGGCCTATTAATAAAACAATGATTAGTGGCTTTGGACCCATTAGTTCCCAAACTGAGGGCTGAGGCACCCCAGATTGCCACAACAAATCCAGGGGTGCCAAAGATAGTTTAAGTTTTCAAAGGAAACTCAGTAACACTGGACAACTGTTGGACACCACAAGAGCTACTAGCTCAGGGTAATCATAGTTTCAACATTAGATCACACTACATTCTTTCGATGGTGCCATATCTTTGAGAAGTTTTTGGTGGTTGCTGCAATAAAAACAAGTATTGAATGAAAATCAGTGTGGAGTGGGAAGTAAGGGTGGTGGTGTCCAACACAATTCCACAGTTTGAGAAGTTGTTCAGTGTTCAATAGATGCATACATCCCGATAGTTAGTAACTGTAGTTACTTAATAAATTAGATCTACAGCACAACATGGTGACTGTAGTTAATAACAATGCATGGTATACATGGAAATTTCTAAGAGAGTATATTTTTAAGTGTTCTCACCACAAAAAAATGATAAGTATGTGAGTTATGAATGCGTTAACTTGACTAAGTCATTCCTCAATGTATACAGGTATCAAAATATCATGTTGCACACCATAAATATACACAATTTTGTCAATTTCAAAACACAGCTACACAAAATAAATAAAAGTGCTGCTTGCTTGTCGAAAAGCAATAAAAAATAAAATGAGTTTCTAAAATTAAAAAAAGAATTAATCAATTAAAATTATAACTTTTCTCTTTCAGTTTGTGTATATTGTTTTTGCAATTGGCTAATAAGCTGTTGGGGTATAAATACTTCCTAAGTTGTTTGGGCCTAACTCAGCAGAAGCATTATGTATTTCTTTTAGCTTGGGGACACAGTGAAAAAGATTGCTGAGACTAAAGGCCCCATGAAGAGAGAAGGTTGGGGAACTTCTAGCTTAGACTGATTGTGATTTACTCCTTGGGGCAAGAGCTGCGCCTGGAGCCTGCCTTACCTGAAGCCCAGAAGAGGTGTATACTTGAATAAACTCTTATAAAGAAAGAAGGGGAATGCACTAGGAAGCTGGTGTTCGGCAGAGCACATTTTGAGAATTGCTGATCCATGCCAGCAGTTCTGTTCCATAGGTTTCTTCCTTCCTGCTCTGTGTCATCGCCTCCTGGGACTTGGTGGTTTCCACCCCGCTAGAATGCCTTGTTGTCTGGGAAGGCTCCAGGCACAGGTGACTTCAGCGATTCACATCCCCCGTCCTTTGGCTTCCTCATCTCTGCTCTCTTCTGCTCACTTCTTCTCTCCGCCCACCAGAGACAGATGGAAACCTCATGGCCCCCCAGACACTCTGAGACACCAACTTCCATCTTCCTGCTAGGCCTGGGCTGGGCACCTGTGTTCAGATAGAGCCCACACGCCAGCCTGTGCCGCCCGGATTCCCGCCTGGGCTTGTACAGTGTGGGGTGTCCACAAGGGCTCTCCTTGGCCTCCTGCACCGGATGCAGCCTGAACATGATGGCTCATCCCCCGCTGCAGAGCCCAGGCTCAGCCTCACAGCCGGCCCTGCTCCTTCTCCACGGCATCTCCTCCCCATGCCTGCCACACTCCAGGTCTTGGTACATGTGGTTTCCACAACCTGGGAGGTGCTGTAAACCCCTGCCCCCCTCTCATCCTGAAGCAGCTCCCACTCCACCCCACGCCATTCACTCGCCTTCACAGTGTGCTGTTTTGTCATTATCTCAACACGAAATGATCCCGTGCGCTTCTCTTTTGCCTGCCTTTTGGCTGTCTGCCTCTGAAGAGGAGCACGGGGCAGAGGGAGGCCCTGTCTAGTTCTCTACCATTCCGCAGTTCCAGGAGCGATGCCTGCACTTAGACAATCAATACCCATCAGTATCCGTCCAGTGAATGACCAGCACTCACAAGGGCCTAGGAGGCAGGATCATGCCCCCATTTCACAGACAGGCAGGTGCAGCCCAGGAAATGAGCCCTGTGCTCCATGCCACAGCCTAGAGGGACAGAGCTGGGTCTCTTCCCTCTCTCTCCAGCTGTTCAGCTGACCTCAGACCTGGTCACTTTCATAGGGAAATGCAGAGGACAGCCCAAGGTGGCAAAATATTCTGGATTCCTGCAGCCATGCTCAGGCCGCCCGCCCTCAGGGGTGCACAGCTTCCTGAGATAGTCAGGGGGGCAGGCAGAGTCCAGTGTGGGTGGCAGGAGGCCAGCAGGCCTGCCTGGCTCGTGCACTTCCCTTTCTGGGGCCTCAAGTAGACACCCACACTCTGCAGGCCTCAGTTTCCCTGTCTTCACAACAAGGGTGCTTGCTAGACTTCACACATCATTGTTTTCCTCTTTTGATACCAGATGCAAGTCCAAGAGGACACAACGGGTTCACAGAGGAGGAAATGAGAAGACCCTGCCCCCGCCGGCCCACTGACCCTTGACCTTTCTCTTCCAGGGCCTCTCCCTCACCCTGCCTAGACCCGAGAAGCAGCTGCGCTTTGTTTCCACTCGCTATGCTATAACCGAGGACAAAGTCACCTCTGGCCAGCCCCCTTACAGCCAGGGACCCCAAAGACCAGAGGGGCCCACCTCGCCTGAGGTCACATTGCCACCAGGTGGCAGAGCCAGAGTTTGAGCCCAGATGCGTGAAGGGCCAGCCCCGAGCTCCGACGTGTCCCCCCATGTGCGCCAACGCAGCCTCCCTCCCGCACTGACACTCACCGAGCCTCTCCCGGTGCCAAGGTGCCTGACGCGTGGGGACGCTCTCTCTGGAGGCGGTGAGCCTCAGACGGAGCTGTTTGTCAGAGTTATTTCTAGAGCTTCTGGCACAGCAGAGCTCTGAAGACGTAAGTGTGTGTGTATGTGTGTGTGTGTGTGCGCGTGCGTGCGTGTGTGTGTTTAGTGAACTTCCACTGGGGGGAGGGGACCCACAAAGGAAAGAGGACACGGTGCTCGTGGGGGAGTTGTTCCGCCTGTGAGCCCAGGGGGCATGTGGCCCCACCCTCAGGTGTCTCTGCCCCTCCCCAGACCGCGTGCTTCTGGACAGGGACTTACTAGGCGACGTTAATGTAATTTTGGAAACCTCGTTGGCAATGCAGAATGCGCTTGCATCTGCTTTTCTGAATGGTTTGGGCTTCGTCCAGGGCTGGGAAGGAGGGTGAGCTATGTCTGCTCTTCCCCCCTCCTCTCCACTCAGGGCCTGCGGGGGCGGGGCTGGCTTCCACATCCATGTTAGACTCCAGTCAGGTGGACAAAGGCCTGGTGTGCCTGTGGCCCTGGGAAGGCCCTGTGTTCCTCCTGCGATTCCTGTGCTCTCAGCACACTCCTGCAAGGGACAGACACTGAGTCTTGTCACTCACTGTCAGCCACAGGTCCCCACAGAGGTTCTCAGGAAGGAACCCAGGCCAGGAGGTCAGACCCTCGGTTTCCAAAGCGCCAGCCTGACTACCAAATAGCTGTATGAGCTCACACAAGTTACTTGAGCTCTCAGAGTCTCCCAGGTAATTTCCTGGTTTGACAAAAGAGAAAATAAATGTCTTCCTACTGAAAAGTACAATAGCCCCACAGAAGCCTGGGCAGCAGGAAGCTGGGCTCACAGAAGCGGAGCTGGTTGTGCTCTCTCTCTTGGACTGGGCAATCCTGGGGCACAGCCGGGCTTCAGCAAGGGCTTCCCGCCAAGGTAGAGGGCCTGATGTCACTGCGCTGTGTCCTCGAGGGGAAGCCAGAGACAGGCTAGGGGAAGCAGGAGGCATGTAGACACCCTCCAACAAGGGCCATGGCGGGGACCAGGGATGCAGGACCGAGGACAAGAAGGACCCATGAGGCCCCATACCTGTTTTCAAACCCCTGGGGCCTGTCCCCAAGCAGGGGGACAAATTGGCTTGGGAGTTCTCATGGGGCAAAAGCAAGATAAATGTGCAGAAGCTGAAAAGGAGATGGACGATCTGTTCCACAGAAGGAAGAACTTTCCTGCACCTGAGCAGTGTGGAGTCAGGGGAGGTGGACGTAGGCTGAATCCCCCACCACTCACCCCTCCCAGGAGCAGCGGCAGCGGGGCTGGGCGTGCTGATGTACACGCGGTCCTTAGCAAAGCGGCCAGGGCGTGCTAAGCCACCGCGGCTGAGGTTCCCGTGCTGACCCGCATGCTGCCGCAGGGCGCTGCGCAGCTGGAGCATTCACGCTGAAGTTTCTCCCGACTGTGCCGGCCCCAGCCAGCAGTGAGGTGGGCACCTCCCCTCCAGCGCGCTAGGTTGGTTAGGAGCAAATGAGCCAGCAGCGCCCAGAAAGAAACACCCCTGCCCTTTGCAAGGGCCTCAGAAGACATTCAGCAAGTCCATTTCATGCTCCCACTTGGCTTCCAGACACCAGGCTCTGTCTGGAGAGCGACACTTTCCCTGTCCTCCGGAGCTTCCCTGGTGCAACCTGGAGACTATCTCTGGGTTGGATCCATGTCGGGTAGGGGGCAATGTCTTCATCACACTGGGAAACGAGGTGACAGTCGTCAGTGTCTGCCTGACAGGCTAAGGAAGGCTCTGATGGCTGTGTTTGGTAGGAAGGGAGGCCGGGAAGGGTGTGGCTCTTCACTGCACGCCCCGGCCAATCAGCAGTGAAGCCAGCACTCGGGGCCCCAATCTGCCAGGCTCCAGAACTCATGGCCGGGCTGCCTCAAGTCAGAGGCTAAGGCCCCCACCCATCAACTGTGGGCCGGGTGGCAACAAGAGGGGTTAGATGGGCACACGCCTCATCCATCAGCTGGGACAGGTAGCACCCAGGCTTCCTCAACGGGGTCACCCCAGCCTGCCAGGGCTGTCGGGAGGGCACGCCGGCCAAGTTGTTCCTCTCAACCTGGGAAGGGCACCCTCAGCCCACTTCTACTGTGCACTCAAAACCCTCCACGTCACCTCCACCAGGCAGGCTCCGCTGGGGCGCAGCGTGTCCCAGAAAGAGCGAGGACTTGCATTCCAGCTGGGACACTCACTCAGGTTTGCTCAGCCTCCCCTCTGCAAGACAAGCGCCCAACACCCACAGGAGGAGCTGCGGAAGGGCTTACATGAGGTCACAGCCACACTGAGGACTGGCCCAGAACCCAGCACGCATTCAGTAAGGGCACAATAAATGCCACACGCACCCCCACAGACCCACACTGCCACCTGCCCAATGACAAGGAGCCTACTGCAGTTACAGGGCCAGCATTCCAAGTTTCTACTCAGTTCTGACATTAGTGACGTCATCTGAGCAAAAAAAAAAAAAAAAAAAGAAGGCTCTTTTCTCCGTCTTTTGACAGAACATATGCACAATTACTCCCCCTTGCCCCGTGACAACCGTCTAAATGTGCAGAGACCGGGCAGGACTGAACTCGGCACCGCACCTGAGCTGCCCCAGGCTAAACTTCCCTGGATCCTGCAATTCCCCTCCAAGGAGCTGGTTTTTAGGACCTACACCAACCTGCCCACCTTCCTTTGGGCTGACATCATCATGCCCCCTTCTCTCCCTCCACTACCAGCCCCCCTCTCAGCCCTGACGCCAGCTCCACGCACAGCCTGCCCAGGGCCAAAGAGACAGCAGGGTGCCCTGGGGCAGGATCAGGAGAGTGGGCAGCTGAAACAGTTCACAGCAGCACCAACTGCTGGGGAGGACGGGTCACAGTGTGTTGGGACCCACTTATGCCCTCTGTGTCCGGCCAGGGCCCCCAGGGCCCCATAGAGCCATCTCTCCGAGAAGCCAGATGCTGTGCTGCCCACCTGCCCTCCATCAGAATTCAGCAAAAGGGACATAAATAAATAAATAAACCCTGCTGAGCTCCTTCCCCCTAAGCATCGCCAATGCCCAGATGCTTAAAGAGACAGCAATTTCCCAGAGGAACGATGGGTGAGAGGCGTCCTGACTGTGGAAGTACTTTTTGTCAGACGTTGTTGTTAGTTCCATTTTCTTAAACAAACAAAAGTGGGGGGATGGGGACCTCGCTGAGATTTCCATCAGACCCAGGAGGTTTCCTGCATTTCAACTTTTGTTTATGTGTTTGTTTTTGTCAATATGTTAGTATCGGAAATTTGTAAAGCACTCGCTTGCAGCCAGCAAAATTCCCCTGTCAGAGGGCAGTGTTTGAAAACAGTCTTTTCAATTTCTTTCAGCTGGGCCTCTATGGCTGGATCTTAGGTTAATACGGATTCCTTGTTCCTCTGCCCCTCCCATCTCTGAGTGGCTAATATGTCTGCTGGACATGGGGAATTGTTCATGCTTAAAGCAGTTAGACTCCCCTGCGCACACTGGCCTCGGAGCAATGTGCCACCCAATTTTGGGGCAAACCCTGCCTAGACCCCATCAGACCTTCTTGAGCAGAACCCTGTAGCCCCAAGGATAACTGTCTTCCACTCAGGGGACACTGCACAGGACTAGGAGGGCATTTTCCCAAAGGACACAGGGCAGCGAGTCGGGTGGCTGTAGCGTCTAGAGCAAGGTTAGGCTAGAAGCAAGAGAAGAACTGAAATAGGCAGACAGCCTGGGACCCCTTTGAAAGGGGACCCTGGTGACGCAGGATTGCCCCTGGGCTGGTTTTCTCATGCAGTGGCACCAATGGTTCGCTCAGGCCGACCCGCTGCATTGGAGGGAGAAGAAGCGGAGGGGCTCCGGGAGAGAAGGCCTGGCTCGTGGACCACCCCGCTCCTCTCCACAGACAATGAAGGAAGGCTCCTGTCCTGCCCATCGGGGGCACTGGGCCTGGGGCTATGGAGAAACAAGTAGAGTCCGCCCCCAAAGAGGTGGCATGTCCTGGACACTCACCGGTCCTTCTCCTCCTCCCCGTCATGGTCCTGACGACACAACAGAGGCCCAGAGAGGTTCTGCCATCCCACTTGCCCAGGGGCGTAGGATTGCCAGATACAACACGGGGTACCCAGTGAAGTTTGAATTTCAGATAAAGAACCAATATATTTTAGTATAAATATACCCCAAATATTGCAATGGGACATGTGCATCCTATATAATTTTCATAGTTTATCTGAAATTAAAAATTTAACTGCTCTTGTTTTTGCTAAATCTGGCAACACTACCAGGGCACAGAGTATGTAGGCACCAGAGCTGGAACCTGAGCCAAGACCCCCCCAGGCCTCACCTGTTTCCCCAGCATCGTTCATCTCCCTCCTTTCCTGTATCCTCTGCCCCCCAAACTCCACTGGGGGCAGGGTCGCTGCAGCAATGCTTAGGAGGAATTGTCCTCATCCTCCCCGGCAGCCGACTTAAAACTCTGGAGCCAGAATCGTCCCCTGTACCCTGCCCACCCCCTAATACCCCCCTGACCCCGCCCGGCCACTCCTGCACAAAGTCAGTGGAGCCACAGAAGCGGAGAAGGGGTGGGGGAGGAGAAGGCCGCGAGTGAGCACTGGACCATGTCCTAAAGTGCCAGCCAGATGGCCATCTGTGCTCTTTGGCCTCCCCAGGCCTGTCGTGGAAGGAAGTATGAAGCCAAAGGCGGACGAGGGTGGGGATCCACCAAGTGGCTCTCTGCAGACTCTGCCAAGCACATGCTGCCCCCTCACCCAACAGCCGTGCATGTGGACACAGGCACTCTGCTTGGTCCTGTAGCTGGGTGGCACTGACGGGTGTGGGGGGGGCCTCTGCTCCACCCTGGCCCACCCAGGATCACAGTCCACCGTGCAGAAGCACTGGCAGTGCTCAGAGGACGTTCCAAAGCACCTACGGAGCGCCAGGCACTGCTCACTGTGGCTGTCAATGAGTCGGATGTGGGAGAGCCAGCCCCAAAGACAGGGTGCTGTTATGGAAAAGCCTAGAATTCAGGACTGGAAGGTCTGATTCTGGAATCACTGAACTCCCTGGAGGAGGCCACAAACAACCCCCTCCTCTTTCAGGACTCAGTTGCAGCATCTGTAAAATGGGGATCCTCACCCCTGACCCGCCTGTCTTGCAGAGATGGTGAGGATTAAATGTGTATTAGAAACGAAAGGACCTATAGCCTAGAAAGGGCTGAGCAGACCCATAATCTCTGCTTCCCACCTATGCTTCCAGGATCAAAGGGAGCCTTTTCATTTTGGTTGAGTGTGCTATGCCTCCCATAGCCCAGGTCCAGTGTTTGTGCAGACAGTTGGGGCTAGAGGAGCTCAGATGGCGGAGAAGTTACTACAGGCTTGTGTGTCACAACAGCCTGTCACCTCCCACATTCGGCCCACTGGATCTCTATTAATATAACCCCTGACTCTCACAGAACTTACTGTCAGCTCTAACCCTGTGCCTGTTTCCTGTGCTCTGCTGCTAACTTTCCCAGCCCTGGCCCGGGTGAGCCTGAGGCTGCATGGCGCCCTGTCACTAGGCCTGCAGAAATCCACTCTCTGCAGCCACCTCTACTAGACCCGGCTGAACCGTACTCCAGAGCCAGAAGGGGATTAGAGGCCTCCACTGAGCCGGAGCTGGGATTTGGCACAGAAAACCCCTCCCTTTCGGTTGGGCAGAAAGGGAAGGGAGCAGAGCCAACAGCCCCACCCAGGGCTTCCTGAAGAGACTTTGCACTAGGAGCCTCCTGTTTCCTCGGCTTCTACCGATGGAACGAACCCCCCTCGGCGCTGGGTTGCCCAGATCCTGGCACAGGCTACCCTGGGGTCAGGCACCACGTGGGGCCGGGGGTGCCAAACAGCATGGCGGAGTCAAGGCCCTGGCCCACATTGCTCCCCCATCTCACCATCTACCCGACTTGCTCCATGGCTTCCCACGAGGCCCCTCTCCTCCCGGGGCCTTAATTCCTCAGCTGTAGACTGAATCAGGGAGACAGGGGCGCTCCAGTGAGATTTCACAGCTGAGTGGGTCTTAGAGAAGCAGATTCCACATGGAGGAGTGTGGCGCACCCCCGGCCGTCCTCGCAGTTCCCACTCTTCCTTCGGCACCCTCGCGCACACCCCGGCCCTCGCCGCCGGACAGCGGGCTCCGCGTCCAGCCCTCCTCCCTGCACCCCGGGCTCCGGGCCCTGGCTGACCCAGTAAACGCCGCCCTCACATGCCGAAAGGCCAGAGAAAACAAGCTGAAAGGACCCCCAAGGGCCAAGGCTGGAACAATTTGAGCAACAAAATAAATAATGAGAGTATCACATTATAACTCGCAGAATAAAATAGGAATCCGTGAGTCTACATGGTTATAAATAAATAACTGAATAAACAAATACATGGGGACAGTTCTTCCTTACAGAAGAATTCCAATTAATAAGTGTAGAACAAACAGGGAAAATAAAAAAATCACCATGAGAACATAATAATTATCACAGACGAGATTCACTGACATATACTGAAATTAGTGGGTGAGAGTTTGGGGAGAAACAGGATATTTGGATTTTCTCAAAGTATCTCCCCCAAGGGATTTATTTATTATGAAGGGGGAAAAACACGCAGTAATCTGCAGTGGAGAAACCCGGAAGGCCCTGTCTTAACCTGGTGGTCAAGGTTAACCTCACCTGTAATAAGACATCAACATCAGCACGTGCCTGCAGCAGGATGCGCTGAGAAACGCACGTCACTTACGTGGTATTCTTGCCCCAAAAGCACACCCTCAATCTCATCCCGGGGCAAAACAATCAGACAAATGCAAACAAAGGGGCACCTGCAAAATAAACCATCATTAACCCGCTAACGTGGCAAGGTCATGGAACGGCGAGGACACGCTGAGGAACTGTCACAGACCGGAAGGGCCTAAGGAGATTGTAACAAGGGATCCCAGATTGAATCCTGGAACAGTATCAGAACATTAAGAGAAAAACTAGTGGAATCTGAATCAGGTGTATAGTTTAGTAATAGTACTGTCCAACGTTAATTTATTGGCTTTAATAATTATAAATTATATGGGATATTAACATTAGGGAAAGCTAGATGAAGTTTGTAGAAAACACCCTGTGCTATCTTTGTAACTTCTTGATTTCAAATAAAAAGATAAAAATAAAATCTCTGCCCCATATTCCATTCTCTAGGGCTCTTCATTGTTGCCAACCAATAGTTTCCAATGTTTCCTCCTAGGGGTCCATCCCTGAATAAATGATGGATCCTTCAGGGTCAGGAGTTTTACATACACAATTCCATTGGAAGCCTCACAATGATTCTCTGAAAGAGGTATTATTAGCCCCATTTTATAGATGAGGAAACTGAGACCCAAGGCCACACACAAGAAAGTAGAGAATCTAAATGCAGTGTCTAAATGCAGAGATTATGACAACTGATACCTCCACTTAAACGTGGTAGCTCACAAACAAGGTTTCAGGTATGTGGCAGGCAATGAGGGCAGAGCCTTTTGGTCCCAAAAGCATGGCACTCAGATGCTACATACCCTAATCCAAATGCAGGGCTGGTCCTTTGACAGTAGAGTAAAAAGAAGGTTCTAGACTGCTTGGACACAAATCCCAGGTCTGCTACTTATGTATTGTGTGTACCTACAAAAAGTTTCTTAATCTCTCTGTGCCTCATCGCCTCTCATATACAATGAGAGTAATATTTAGTACCCATCTATATCCTTGCTCTGAGGGCCCAGCTCTTAGGAGAGTTGTACATACTCCATGTGTTAATCATCGCTTTTGTCTTCACTCTCTGCATGTGTCCCCAGCCACCTACCAAACACCAGCTTGCTGGGTAGGGTTTCCTAAGCTAAACAGAGTGGCTGTCCAAGCAAAAGCTCAGAGCACACTGTGCAGAGAGGAGCAAGAAGGGAATGTCTGACTATCAACACAAAGTTGCAAGATGGCCAGGAGCGGTGGCTCACGCCTGTAATCCTAGCACTCTGGGAGGCTGAGGCTGAAGGATCGCTTTAGGTCAGGAGTCTGAGATCAGCCTGAGCAAGAGCAAGACCCCATCTCTACCAAAAATAGAAAAAATTATCTGGGCATGGTGGTGCGCACCTGTATTCCCAGCTCCTAAGCAGGCTGAGGCAGAAGGATCACTTGAGCCCAGGAGTTGGAGGTTGCAGTGAGCTGTGATGACACCACTGCACTCTACTCAGGGTGATGGATTTAGACTCTGTCTCAAAAAGGAAAAGAAGAGAAAAGAAAAGAAAGTTACAAGATGTTATCAGCCTGACATCCTAAACTGCATGGCATCCAAGAACCATATAGACACACTGCGGAGTTGGAAAAATACCAAGACAAGAAAGGAGCCCCGGGATGATCCAACTCCCTATTAACTTGCATGTGATCCACAGTTGGCAACCCCTACATGCCCAGGTGCGACCAATCTAAGATTAACTTTAAAAAGGAGGCAAAAGGAAGAAAAGGGAAGAAAGAAAAAGGGAGAGAAAAAAGGGAAGGGCAAGAGGGAAGGAGGAAAAAATTTTACCAAATGATCTCACCAAGGAATCCTAGAATCCCTGAAATTTTGCCCATGAATCAATAAATCTCAGAACACTATTGAACACCAAAATCTAGGCAATGCTTGGCTCCTGCTGGCTCAGTGAAAGCATTATTTCTTTTAAATGCATGGACTGATTGAGATCAAACTGACAGCCATCTTGCTGATGTACACCTGGAGACTGAACTGATACGAGCATTGGCAGAATACACCCCATGGTTCCCCAGAGTGCTGACGTCTGTTAAATACCAGAATTCTCAACCACTTGATCAAAACCGATAAATGACTCACACCAGGTCTATATGTGGGTACTTTTGTGGTAATAAGGCTGATCGAACTGATTTTTGGACTGCAGAAATCTATAGTTTTGCATAGCTGATGCGTTAGCCTTAGCTGCTGTGTTTTGAGGACGTACATTTTGCATCCAAGTACATTGCAGACCTCTCGCCACAACTGCAAATACCTGGATGGCAAAAGGCAAGCCTCCTGGGAGGTTATACATCCTATTGTCCTTATTTTAGTCAGGCTTTGCAACAGACTGAGATCTCACCTGCATTTGCCTCTAACTATTCTTTGCTTTAGTGGCCTCAGCTATGGATTGGGAGGGTGGGACGAGGTGAGTGGTTTTCCACCTTGGTTACACACTAGAACCCCGGGAAAATTTTCTAAAATCCCAATGCCCCAGCTCTGACCAATTAAATCAGAGTATCTAGAGTGGGTCTCAAGTATTGGTCTTTTTTTAACAAAAACAAAAATAAAAACAAGAAGAAAAAAACACACACAAAAACTCTCACACACCAAAACAAAACAAAACAAAACAAAACACAAAGCTGGGTGCAGTGGCTTACACCTGTAATCCTAGCACTTTGGGAGGCCAAGGCAGAAGGATCCCTTAACGCCAGGAGTTTGAGACCACCTGAGCAACATAGCAATACACCTTGTCTACAAAAAAATTTTTTAAAAAATGAGCTGGGCATGGTGGCATATGCCTGTAGTTTCAGCTACTCGGGAGGCTGAGGCAGCAGGATCACTTGAGCCCAGGAGTTTGAGGCTGCAGTGAGCTAGGATCATGCCATTGCACTCCAGCCTGGGTGACAGAGCAAGATCCTGTCTCTTAATTAATTAACTAATTAACTAACTAATTAAAATAAAAGCAAAATAAAAAACCCTGTGAATGTCTCCTTTCAGTTATGACAGAGTAACTGGTACCAGAACAGCTCTTCCGCCTGTATTAGCTTCCTATTGCTGCTGTACTTAAGCAATATAAATTTGTTATCTTACAGACCTGGAGGCTAGAAGTCTGAAATGAGCCTCGGTAGGCTAAAATCAAGGTGTCAGCAGGGCTGCATTCCTTCTGGAAGCTGTAGGAGAATCCATTTCTTTGCCTGTTCCAGCTTCTGCTGTCCTTGGCTGGTGTTTCCCTTCTTCTGTCTTCAAAGCCAGCAAGGTCAGGCCAAGTCTTTCTCATACTGCTGTCTCTCTGGTTCGCTCTCTCTTCTGTCTCCTTCTTCTACTTTAAAGGACTCTTTAGATTTCCTTAGGCTCACCTGGATAATCCAAGATCACTTCCCTCTTTTAAAGTCAGCTCATTAACTGCTTTGATTTTATCTGCAATTTTAATTTCCCTTTGCCCTGTAACATCACATATTCACTGGTGCCAGAGATTAGGATGTGAACATCTGTAAGGGGCCATAGTCTACCTACCACACCACCTAAAACAGAAAAAAATGTATAAAAAATTTGTAAAACAGCTGTTTCAGACATTGGACAATAGGCATCACAGTACTTCAGTCTCTGAGAAAAGGCAAACAAAGAGGATGAGCCCTGTGATTCTGCATATGTCTGCCTAGAGGCATTTAGAGGACTTGGCAAAGGTTCCCAAGAATCCAAGCACATCGTGCAGTCTCCATGAGCTAACAAGACAGAAATTAGAATTTGGGAAGGCTGAGACTGCTGGGATTTGTGGGCCAGAGTACTGAAAAGGAAGAAGCTACACAGAAAAAGAGGTCCAGAAATCTGCATAGAAATCCTCTGAATCTTTGATTGAACACTAAACTGTGAATATATAGGGAGAGACTCCATCAAGCCAGGCTAAGAGCAATTGCAGGAGAAAGAACCACTACTGGGGAACCGTAAGCTGAACAAATACTGAAGCTCAATGGAGTCAAAAGACATTTGAGTTCTGACCAAATAGAATGGAGAGACCTCATCAAACACGCAGGGCATTTAGGAGAAATCCCATGAAAAGCACACCCTAGTTGTAGAAGTAAGAGTTAAGGCTACTCTAGACCCTGCAAAGCTTAAAAACAAGTCTCAAAAGTGAAAGATGATCTGAAAGTAAACAAACTGGCTGCCAGACCACAACTCAATGAGCTTTATGAAAGAAAAAAAAATTCAGATGCTCAGAAACTTCATGCACACAATGTCCAGCATCCAATTACAAATATCCAAATACGCAAAACAGCATAAAAATATAACCCAATATATTTCAATAGAATTAGCCTATAAAATCAAATCTGGAAATTTCAGAGGTGATAAAAATTAACATAAAAACACTTTAAAATTGCTATTATAAATATTTTCAAGGTTTAAAGAAAACATAAGCATACTGAAGAGAGAAAAGGAAAGTATTTTTTAACAAATCTGGAACATTCAGAGCCAAAAATTACAATATCTAAAATGAAATATTCACCAGACAGGCTTAAGAGCAGATTAGACATTGCAGAAAAAAACACATAAGTAAAATTGAATAGAAGGCAAGAGAGACTATCCAAACAGAAGCAAAGAGATAAAAATAAAAAAGCTAATAAATTAAACAGAGCCTCAGTGACATGTAAGACAATATTAAGTAATCTACCATTGCAAAGGAAAAACAAACTTTTTCTCTCTACTCTCACTCAAAACACAGAACACTTCTGTGTCCAAAATGTGTGAAGACTTCTCCCCACCAACAACCAAATCTCCAGCAGACACCAGCTGAGTATCCCATAATTCAATTCAATTCTGACAGTGTCCACCTGGACATACAGGTTAAGGTCTCAGTGCCACAATACAGTCCCCCACCCAAGTCTGATGCCAATTATAAGTTCCCAGTTTTGACCTGTGTTTCTGACCAACTGGCTATAAATTGGGAGTTCCCATGACCCCCTCCTCGAGTTCAATTAATTTGCTAGAGTGGCTCACAGAACCCAGAGAAACATTTTACTTACATTTATCCACGTATTACAAAGGATATTTTAAAGGATGCAAATGAACAATCAGATGAAGAGATACATAGGCCAAGGTTCAGAAGGGTCCCAAGCACAGAAGCTTCTGTCCCTGTTGAATTGGGGTGTGCCACTCTCCCGGTACATGGATGTGCTCTTGTTCACTAACCTGGAAGCTCCTCCAACCCTGTCCTTTGGGGGTTTATGGAGGCTTAATTATGTAGGCATGATTGATTACATCATTGCCATTGGTGAGCAACCCAACCTTTAACCCCTTTACCCTCCCCAGAGGTCAAAGGGGAGTAATAAAAGTTCCACACCTCTAATAACACAGTCAGTTCCCCCGGCAATGAGCCCCCATCCTAGGGAGTTACCTAGGGGCTTTCCAAAAATTCACCTCATTAATATAAACTCAGGTGTGGTTGAAAGGGACATGTTATGAATAAGAAAAGACATGGCTTTCACCTTCATCACTCCACAGCTGTTTCAGGAACAGAGGACAAAAGTCCAAACTTTTTAACAAAAAAATATTCCTATTTCTCTAGTCACTTAGGAAATTATGAGTTTTAGGAGCTGTGGGCCATGAGCTATGGATGAAAACCAAAATATGTATTTCCTATTATAGCACAATGTCACAGTTATATTGTGTAATTTGGAGCCCCCAAAGAAAAGGAAGAGAGTATAACAATTATTTCAAGAGTAATAGCTGAGAGTTTTCTCAGTCTTATTAAAATCATAAGTTGACATATTCAAAGAACTCAACAAACCCCAAGGCAGGATAAACACAAAGAAAATCACTCCAAGGCTTTTCATATTCAAGTTTATAAAAACCAAGGATAAAGAGAAAATCTTACAAGTAGTCAGAGAAAAAATACTCATCATGTACAGGGGAACATAACCAAAAACCAAAAAAGACAACTCAACGGAAACTATGCAAGCCAAAAGACGATGGAACAGCATCTCTAATGTATGGAGAGAAAAGAAAAAGGCTATTGATCTAGAATTCTACATCCAGTGAAAATATCCTTCAAAAGTGAAGGCAAAATAAAGAATTTTGGGACAAATAAAAGCTGAGAGAATTCATTGTCACTAGCAGAGCCACGTTATATGAATTGTTAAATAAAGTGCTTTTAGCTGAAGGAAAAAATCAGATGGAAATGAAGTCTGTGTAAATGAATGAAGAGTACCAGAAATGCTAAATATGTGGATAGGTTAAAAAAAAACTTTGTATTTTTTAATATCTTGTTTTCTTTAAAAGGTAGTTGACTACTTAGTGTAAAAATGGCATGTTATGGGATTTATAGTGTACGTAAAAGTAAAATATGTGACAATAGCAGCACAAAGCACAGGAGGGAGAAAAGAATTATACTGTTGTAAGATTCTCATATCACATATAAAGTGGTAGCAGTCATTGATACAGACAAAGAGACAGAAAATCTGTAAGGATATAGACGACTTGAACAACACCGTCCAGCAGCTTAACCAAAGGGACCTTTATGGAACAGTCTACCCAACAACAACAAAATGCATATAATTTTCTAGTGCTCCTGGAATACTCAGCAAGTAGACCATATTCCCAGTGTTGTACTAAAGCTGGCTTGCACCAGCTCACAAAATAGTGCATGTTTCTTTCCAACATTGCATTCAGTAACATCATGTTGAATTTGGCCATGATACAAATATTTACACCATGAAAATTGGCCAATGCTACAAATCGGGGCATTTTTTCCCTGCCTGAGATCTGGCTTACCTGTACATCACTACATGGTCTGGTGTGCTTGACACAAGATACTTGAAAGAAAACAGATATCAATAAGTTTAAAAGAATTGCTATAGTATCCTGTATGTTCTCTGGCCACAATGACATTAAATTTTAAATCAATAACAATAAGATATATACACAAGCCCAAGGTATTTCCAAATTAAACAACGTACTTCTAAATAACTCATAGGTCAAAGAATGAATTACAAGGGAAATTTGTAAATATTTTGAACTAAACGAAAATAAAAACACAACATACAAAGTTTATGAAATGCAAATAAAGCAGCATTAAGAGGCAACTACAAATTTGTGTTGCTATTAGAAAGGAGAAAGTCCTCAAGTCAATCCTTTAAGCCCCCAATTGATGAAAGAAGAAAAAGAATTTCAAAATAAACACCCCCAAAAGTAGAAGGAAGGACACAGTAAAAATAAAAGCATAAAGCAATTAAATAGAAAACAAATAATAGGGTGACAATTAATACAAAGGCTGGTTGTTTCATAAGATCAAACAATTGGTACCAATTGACAATTACTAAGCCTCTAACCAGACTGATAGAGAAACAAAGAAGAAAGATACAATTTATCAACATCAGAAACAAAAAGAGGAACATCACCCTACAGATCCTACTTTAATTTAAAGGCTAATGAGGAAATAGTACGAGCAATTTTATGCCACAAATTCAGCAACTTAGAGAAAATGTACAAATTCCTTAAAAGGCACAAACTACCAAAGCTCTCTTAAGAAATAGAAAGCATGAATAACTCTACAACTACTTAAAAAATTGAACTTGTAGCTATAAAACTTGCCCCAAGAAAGCACTAGATTCCAGTAGTTTCACTGGCAAATTCTATTTTTAAAAATTAGGTAGAAAAAAAAAAATACCAGACCTATCAAATTCTTTCAAAAAACAGAGAAAGAGAAAACCCTTCCCAATTCATTTTATGAAGCAAACTTATCCCGATACCAAAACCATAAATGGATATTATTAAAATAGAAAACTATAGACCAATAGTTTATAGGGCAAAAATACTTCTAAAATATGAAAAAAGTATATTCAACAATATACAAAAAAAGGTAATACACCATGACCCAGTGGCATTTATCCTAGGAATGAAAGGTTGGTTTAATATTCAAATATCAGTGAAATCATATGATTATTTCAATATAATCTAAAAAAATCATTTGACAAAATGCTACATGATTTATGGTAAAAACTTACCGCCTAGTAAGAATATATATATTAGCTCCAAGTTAGCCCCGAAGAGAAGAGGACCCCAACCCTTCCAGAGACCATTTTCCACATCACTGAAGTGAAGCTGAGTCTTGGAGCAGCACAGAAGTGGCCCAAAGGCCCCTAACCTGAGGGTCCAGGGAGGGCAGCTGCCTAGGAGTTTCCTCTTCCAGCTGAGAGTCTGGAATTTTCCCTGCACTTTGGAAACTGTTGACTGATTCAGAGCCCTAGATCTTATGAAATCTGAATCTCAGAATGGCAGATCTCAGAAATCTGGAACAACCCTGTTCCTCATTTATACGCAGAGAAAATGAGGCCCAGAGATTTCTCCAAGATCACACAGCAACTTGGAGGCAAGGTCAGGGCTACAGCCAGAGGTCCTGACCACTGTGCTAAGCCTCGGACAGAGAGAAGTACAGAAAATCAGCCGCTACCCACCAGTTTGCCATCACACGCAAACACGCGCTAGCGTCACTCTGGGTTTTCCTTTTTATTATGAACATTTCCAAATGTACTGAAAGGTAGAAACAGTATAGTTAACACCCATATACCTGTCACCTAGATTTAACAACTGCTAACATTTTGCACTAATTTGCTTCATCGTTTTTTTGCTGAAGTATTTTGAAGCAAATTACAAACACCTTGACATTTCACACCTAAATTTTTCAGAATGTCTGTCTTAAAAAGTAAGAGCATATTCCTATATAATTTCAATGTCATTAAGGCATCTAACAAAATTAACAATCCTTCCAGAATGTCTGATGCCCATTCTCAGTTTGTACCAGAGGCTGCTGGTGTCCCTCCTGTCTCTCCTGGCCCTCACTGGAAGTCAGCTGCAACATCCGACCCCCAACCCACGACATCCCACGGCCCCACCCCGGGTCCATGGAAAAATTAACTTCCATGAAACCGGTCCCTGGAGCCAAAAAGGTTGGGGACCACTGTGTTCGGGGACAGGCACTGACCCTGGTGAGCCAAGGAGAGTCAGCACCAGGATCTGGCTGAAGCCACTGAAAAGAGAGGTTTGCTTCCTGTTGGTGCAGCCCATGTGGCAGGACATGGGGCCGGAGCTGCTGGGGCCATTTCTGCACCATATGGGCACATCCAGCCTGAGAATGAAGTCAACAAAGAGGAATGGAAGCTGAGAGACAGAACTGGTACTTCTAGTTCTAATGCTGCCCCTGGGTCCAGCCATGCCTGACTTCCATCATGTGAGTTGGTACACTCCCCTTTGGCTTAATCCAGGCTGAGATGGATTTCTCTCATGCTCAGACAAAAAGTAAGTGCTGACTAAATCAAAGAGTTCTCCCTTTGCTGGAAAACTTTCTTCCCTAACTCAGTGGCTCTGCCCATGTGGTTTTGTGGGTATACGCCAAAGTGGTGGAGAAGCCCCTTGGAGAGACGCAGGACTCACAAGAAACAGCCGGGTCAAACCCACTCCATCAGCATCTCGTGCCTCCTTCCAACCTGTTGTTCACACTGCCTGTCAGTCTGACACGGTGCTTGACAGGAAAGCACAGCCTTGACACTGGAGGGTGTTACAGTCATCACTCCGACAGTGTGTGTATTCCCTGAAAGTCCATAGCACACAGCAGTTTGTACAAATGTGAGTTAAATGCAATGTAAGGCTGGCGACCAGGAGCAAGCCGCCTCCCTGGTGAGCAAGCCTAGCCAACCGCCTGGCATCCTCCTCTCCTGAAGGGGAAATTGCACACTATGGGAGATGCCAGCTACTCAGGCATCCACAGCAGCCTTGGGACAGCCCCTTAGGGACGAGCTTCCTCCTGTAGAAATAACAGCTACCGATGGTCGAGCTCCTGCTTCAGGGCCACGCGTTGCACCAGGCGTCCCACAGACCTGTCACATATGTCTCCTCAAGGCAATCTGGAGACAGGGACCATCATTCTCATCTGACAACTGAGGAAATCAAGGCCCAGAGACTTAAGTGACTTTCCAAGGTCACACAACATTGGCAATAGAGCTGCTACTCATTCTAGATCTCGAAAACATGCTCTACTCATCGCACCTCTGTCTTTTCCCACTGACTTGGGTAGGGGCTCAATAAATATGCATAGGCTGGTGAGCAGAATTTAGACTGTCTGCACCCTGGCCAAGTCAGAATTAGAAGGCACGGATACGGTCCACGCACGCACGCACAGCATGTCGGGAGAACCAGGGCTTCCCAAACTGACGAAAGTTCTCGTCAGCAAGTCCGGAGCGGGCACCGAGGAGCCCTACTTTTTAAACAAGAATCCGAGGTGATTTTTGCGATTAAGCGTTGTTGGCAGCTGTGCCACGGGGACCCACCAAAGACAGAAAACGGCCATGACAGGGCCACCTGGTTACAGAGGGAGGGCTGCCCACTTTCTCCCTCTGGAGGTCAAGTAGAGGCACGTGAAGGTGGGACCAGAAGAGGAGAAGGAATTTTACTGCTGCCCACAAGCAGCAAACCGTGTTTCCTTTTTCCTCAAACCAACCAATAATGACAGAAAGCTTCTCTTTGCCAAGACTGCGGCCAGGACCGTGGGTGTGTGTCGCTGAGCAGTTGACGCTGTTTGGGGAAATAAGACATTCACGTCTTTTTTACTATTTCTCTTCTTTGACCTATCTCTGCTGCGAAATTGATGAATAGAGCTTTCAAGACATCACCTCAAGCTCAGAGAGGAGCACGAACCCAGGGGTGCCTCCAACATCTGTGTCTATCATCCACTCAACATCCTCGGGGGGCCCGGCACACGTGGGTGCACCCCCCAGAGCCCTCTGCCAGGCAGGTCAAACAGCCTTTACCTGGAACTGTTCACCTGGACGTAGGGAAGTGTGTAAGCCTCCATTTACACATTTGAAACTGGGGGTAATCATTGTATTTTCTCATAGTCTTCCTGCGATGATTAAATGGATGTAAATAATGCATATAGAGTGCCTGATTTAGCACTTCAAACTGTTAGCTCGTATGATATCTGTCGTTAGTATTCTCACCCTCATCCAAACGCAGATTCTACCTGCATAGATCCATTCATTTTTTTACCCGACTCAGTGCACATAATTATACAATGCCAGGGATGGAGAAGAGCCTTCTAAAGACACCTGAACCAGTCAACCCCAAGATTCAAACACGTAAGAAGGTCACACAGGAGTTAGAACCAAGAGAAGCCCCAGCCCACCAGCCCCTGTGCCCCCACTGCCCCTACTGGCAATTGGCAGCTTCTCGCATGGCAGACATGGTGAGTCCAATAAGAATTTCAGTGTATTTAAA
Organism: Propithecus coquereli; assembly: GCF_000956105.1. Lineage (NCBI taxonomy): Eukaryota > Metazoa > Chordata > Mammalia > Primates > Indriidae > Propithecus > Propithecus coquereli. The sequence continues at coordinate 3,231,461 of NW_012154174.1, forward strand.
AAAAAAAAAAAAAGATTGATTTTGATGTTTTGAGGCTTCGTGAAACCAGCAATTTTAATCAATTTTTCAAAATTGCTAATTTCATCCATCCAGGGAACTCACACACAAACAGAAGGGCTGATTGAAATTTAAATGGCGGCCGGCTTGTTAGCTGCAGGCAGCAGGCTGGGTGTTTTCATATGCAAGTCTGCGACTGTGTCCCGGCCGGCAGCGAGAGGAAGCAATCTCCGCGAGACACTCGAAGGCATTAAGAATTCAGGCAGCCAAAATGAGAAGCAACAACACGAAATGATAAAACAAAGACAGATCATTATTAGCGCCAACATAATGTGTTCCCATGTCCTCAGATCTCATTTAGAGCCCTGCCCGTTGTCTATTGAAACTGTAATTAGGCTGATAGGAACCAGAGGATTAAAGTAACTTTCTCCCCCGAATTGCAGGGATTTCAAATGAGCGAGATGGGGAGGAGATAAACCTGAGAAACATTTTAATATTCTGAGCTGCAGCCCTGGGACAGCACAGGCTGACAAACAATGGCTGGTTCCCGCCGAGACAGACACAGCCCGGGAGGGATGAAACATCATGACATTGCTGCTGCCTGCCCGTCCTCGGAGATGGGGATGGCCCCTTCCCCAGCCAGACCTGTCCTGTCCTGTCCCAACGCACCTGTCCAACCCCAGTTCCTGCAACAACTCCCGCCTGGCCTGGCAGCTCCCGAGGGCAGAGCTCCCCGCATCACTCTTGCTTCAGCTCCTGCTGCCTTTATGGAGATGCCGCTTCCTCGCCTCCACCGGGCTCCTCAAGACCACCTGGTAACCTTGCCAACCGCGCAGCTGTTCTCGCCCCTTCTTTCTTTAAATCCACTCCGTGACCCACTCTCCCACCCAGAGAATAAAGACAAACCCTTGGCAAGATATTGAAGGCTCTTCCCCATCCTTCCCCATGCTGCCTCCCTGCCCCTCCAGGGCGGTATCCTTGGCTCTGGTCACGGGAGACCCTTTGTCCACCCGAGATGCCCTGCAGGCTCTGCCCGTGGGCTGATGCACATGCTGCTCGCTGGGCCCAGAACATTCTACCTCCTTTATCTGGCAACATTCTACTGGCTTTCAGGGTCTTCCATACTCCTTTCTGGGCAAAGTCTTGGCTCCAGCCCCTGCAGGAGACCCTCATTCCCTCCTCAGGGCACCCATGGGACCCTGTTTAGACATGTGTCCTGTTAACCCTCCTCCAAGTGTGACACTCTGTGTCGATAACCACACGGTGACCCCCACTGGAATATGAGCTCTGCAAGGGGAGACACTAGGCCGTGTTCATGCTCTCGTGAGTGGAACCCAGTGCTTGGCCAGAAACGGAATTAAAATCTGTGTCCACACTGACCAGCCTGGATGTGGTATGTGGGACTCCAGGGGCAGGCAGCCTGGGGACTCTTGCTGCCCCTCCCTGTGTCTGCTTTTGCTGGAAATCTCACCAGCCTGGACAGAATTTCCCGTGTGAGTGTGCGTGAGAGCGTGTGGATGTGCCCCTGCGTGGGTGCACATGCATGAACACAGCAAGTCCTACCAAGCTGGGCAAAGGTGAGGCGACACAGGGGAGGAGGAGCAGTCACCTGCCTGGGACTTGAGAAGCAGGTCGGCATCCAAATGCCCTCCACCATTTGCACACAGTCTAATATTGCCTCATCCCGTCCCTCGTGCTCCAAGCCCTCGGTGCCTCAAAAGCCGATTCGAAAGTGGCAGAACAGCAGCATCAATGGTCATTCACCAACAGTCCACTGAGGACCTGCGGGTGACAGTCATTGTTCTAAGCACGGGGTCCTTGTGTTCTGGGCCTCAGTTTGGCCACCTGTGAAATAAGAAAAACCTTCAATGGCTAAGGGCTTGGCAGCTCTAACAGTGTGACCCTTATGAATGTCCCTTCAGGGTGTGACTGCCACAGTCCATCACCTGGGCTGGCAGGGCAAGGCTTAACCTTGGAATAGGCTTTGTGGCTTGGGGAACTTGGCCGTGAGAAGGGCCCACTCAGCACTTGTCTGGGTGGCTCCCACAACCCTGCACCGGGCTCCAGGGCCCAGGGGAGGGGCCGGCAGGGAGCTTTGTCCCATCGACTCCCGTGGAAACTGAAATCTAGAGACGTTAAAACATGGAGCAGTTCATCCCTGAAGAGACCCTCAGCGAGGCCGCCAGGCCCCTCCCGCCTGCCCCCTTTTGCTTTTGTTTTTCTGCATGAAACAGCTCACTGCCTTTGGGAGTTGTGGGAGATGGCAGACAGCAGCTGAGAACTCTTGGCTCGCTCTCCTGTGCTCTCCTTTAAAAGACAGAATTTCTTCGCTCGGAGAAAAAGCTGTGTAAATGTGAGTTTCCTGTCTACGTGCACTAGCCTGTTGTGTATGTGGGTAAGTATGTCCACGTGCAGGGGAGTGTGTGTGTGTGTGTGTGTGTGTGTGTGTGTGAAGGATTGGATGTGGGCTGTGTGTATAAGGTAAGGAAAGTGGGTATGCGTGTGTGAGCACACAAGCAGGTGTGTCTGGGCGTGTCACTGTGTGCACATCATGACCGAGTGTTCACACGCGTGAGTGAGGATGTGTGTAGATAGGAGTGCGGGGTTCTTAGAGCGCACCCACGTGGGTGTGGGTGTGTGTACCGTGTGTGCAGCATCTGTGCATTGGGTTTGGGGCTGGAGACAGGAAGAAGCCTCTAAATACACGTCCTCCTTGGGGTGAAAACCACATGGCCTGATCCCAGGGACGAGAGTTGATGTTTTGTCCCCAGATGTCGGCCATGTAAAATCATCCTCAGTTAGGCTACCTCATGCTTCTCACATGACCATGAAGATCAGACAAGTACCATGCAATGATGTCACATGCTGTCTCCCACTTCCTGGATGGGTTCGCTGGATTCACAGCACGAAGGAAACTGCTGCGGTTTCCCCAAGCTGTCTCAGAGTTAGAGTTGCTGAAGATCAGGCTGGCTTCAAGGCAGCTCCCTGGTCTGTGCACTGGGGGGCCGGTGCCTGCCTGGCAGGGCTGCTGTGAGGATGCAGGAAGATAGCACATGAAGAGGCCCAAGGCCAGCACCTGGCGCGTAGTAGGTGCTCAGCCCATGCCCGCCACGCTGCATTGTGTTCGACAGCTGAGGGCCTGGGCTTTGGCTGCCAGGTGTGATCAGCGCCTGCTCCTCCAGTGCTGGACCAAACGGGCTTTGGCAGGACCCCGTCCCCACCGCCCCCACCACAGCCCCCTATTGTACATGCCCCATTAGTTGCACGGTGCCCCAAAGTACAACAGGAACGTTTCCTACGCTGCTTCCTCTGCTAAATACCTCTGTGACAGCTTCTTGGCAAGAGCAAAGCACCAAGGTTAACATATGTTAACATACAGGTTAACATATTCTTAATATGTGCTGCAGGCATCCTACCTCAACACGGAAGCAAGAGGGTACCCTACCTCATGGTGGCCTTTCCTGGGCCCACAGCCACTTCTCAGGTGGCCCACTCAGCTTTACCCAGGAAGCCACTGAGGGGTCTCAGCCTGGACAAATCTAGTGGCCATCTATGGGTTCAAGATGCCTTCCACTGCATCTCTGCCTATCGACCTTCAGCTGCAGCTCACACACCCACTGATGGGGACTCACTGGCCTGGGGAAGTCAGTGACCGTCCCAGGGCTCTCTCAGGGCCAGGCTCTGAGAAGGGGAATAAGATTGTGAAAAAGACATAGCCACGCCCCCACAGGACCAACAGGCAACTGGGAAGTTCTAACTCATATTGTGCCAAGGGTAGGGACCACCTGTTCCCCTTATGTCTGAGGCCAACTTTGCCAGCCTGTCCCCCCAATCCAAGGAAAGACAAATGATCAGACATGTGGCAGGCTGTGGTCTGCAGGTCCATTACCCTCCTAAGGGCCTCTCCCTGCTGTACCCCAATTTTACTCTCTTTATCTCCATTATTTAGGAGCTAGAAGGAGTTGGGCATCGTGCCTACATAGCCACAGTAGTGTTTGACCCCAGCAGGCCCCATCTCCTGGGGAACATGCTGGCCTTCCCACAAGGACAGAGCTGGGAGGCTCCAGGTCCCCCTGGAACTCTGACATCATTTGGTCACTTTGCAGATGTGGAACTTGAGGCTTTGAGAAGGCACATGATTATTCCAAACACAGCTGGAAGGATCCCATTCCTGATTTTGAATCAAAGTCAGCTTGCTACAGGGTTCTGGGGTTTGGTCCATGAGGTCAGGATGGATGGTGGCCTATCTAGGAGGTCAAGTTCTAGAGTAGTTTTTCCTGGACATGCGGCTGCTAAGAACATCCTCTTAAATATTTCCATTCACATCTCAGTTACCAGCCCATGAAATTCATCATTTAATGAAAAAGGCTCATTTCCTGAATCCACACTGGGTGACCAGCCTGTGCTCAGGGCTGTCAGGCAGAGGGAAGTGGAAGGAGGGGAGCAAGTGAGATGTTGTATTAATGTTGAGCAATGCTAGCTGCTGCAGCAGAAAAATCCCCAAATCTCAGAGACTTAACACTACTGAGTTTGTGTTTTGTTCGTATCACATGTCAATGTAGGGCATGGGAACCTCTGATCCACGCAGTCATTCAGGGCACCAGGCTGACAGAGATCCGTCATTTTGTAGTTGCACCATCTGGATCACATGGCATCTGCGGTGGCTGTGGCAGGGAAGAAAGGAATAGAGGAAGACTCCTGCCAGCTTTTAACCGCCTCAGCCAGGAAATGACACATGCCACTTCTGCTCACAGCCCAGAGCTAGTCACATGGACTCACCTTCCAGCAAGGGAGGCTGCAAATGTAGGACTGCTCATGGGAGGTTTGTTGAGCACTCACTGTCTCTGACACAGACGTTATTGTCTCAGTCAGACCCCCAGGGACTACAGATCAGCCAGAGAGAGAAGAAAAAGACCCACTGGGGAAGATCAACTGGTCCATGTGGGTTTGTGCAACACTGGTGGCCAGAGCTGGTGGTCAGAGGAGGAAGAGGTCGGTAAGGAGGGTAAAGAGAGTCAGGGAAAACTGCCTCTGGAAGAAGTATTCATCAGCACCAAAGTGAGGACAGATAGAATCTGGTTGACTAGTCTCAGAAGAAGGAAGACGGAGGCCAAGGAGGGAGAGAAGTTGCCCAGGCCCTTGGGAGACAGCCTGAGGAGCTGGGTGGGGGACTGGGCAGCTAGGATGAAACAGTCGTTCAGGGACAGTGAGGACTGTAGCACCCCCGATGGACTGGGGAAGGACTGGAAGCAGGGACACACAGAGGGGCTCTTCTGGGACTCCTGGGGAGAGCAGATGAAGGCAGAGAGGCTGGCGCTGAGCTGGCCAGACAGGAGAGACATTTTGATGGGAGCCAGCCAGTCCCAAGGACAGTCACCCCGCCAGTGATGGAAACGCATGCCAACCTTCATGTAAGAGTTTCCGGAAAAGCTGCAGCATTAAGCCCAATGAGAATGTCTGCTCGACAACTGCCCTGAAAATGAGATGATTTGATTTCAGGAGGTAAAGTACATCTTGAAGTTAAATTCTTTGAAATCCTCTCAAGGAGGTTAAAATAGCTGGCTCGTCCTTAATGGATGAAGTTGGGTACTCCCTACCCCTCCCAGCTACTGGAGAGGGTGTGAGGCTGCATAAGGTCTCCCTTTTGAGAGCACATCTCTCCCACGCACAGAGGAACAGACTGCACCAGCCCTGGGGGGCTGGGGAGGAAGGGACGCCTCAGACCTGGTTCTAGAAGGCAGGAGGCAGTGGGCCCACCTCCTCTGCAAAGGGTCCTCTTGCACCTCAAGTCTAGCTTCTGCTCTGGTGCCAGTGCCAGGTCCTGGACGACCGTGTCCTGAGGAAGATGGGAAAGTGAAGGGAGGGGTAGCGGTGTCATGACCAGCTATGTCCTGGGGTGGGGGGTTGCTTGGAATGTCCACGGTGTGGGCTTCAATGGTCTGACTGGCTGATTGACATCATATGCTCAGTCCTGTGGGGTAAAATTCCTGACAAGTGGGTTCATGGGATTTACCAGAAGGCCACATTTTCTAGCAGTTATACTCATTCACCAATGAAACGGTCACTTTAAGAAAAGGATTGGAGTCACCTGATATAGAGAGGAAGGTCCAACAGGACCACATCCAAAGCCCTGGAAGTTATGACATACTTAGCTACGATTTATAATCCCAGCTACCGGACACATCTGCACTTTGTGTAGGGTGACTGGCCCATCTTGGTTTGCCCAGAACATTCCTAGTTTCAGCACTGAAATTCCCACGTCCTGGAAATCCCCTCAGCCCCAGGCACACTGAGACAATTGGTCACCCTACTCTGTAGGCCCCATAGGTGACAACCTTAAAACTCACATATAAAATCCTCTGGGGATGGGTAATTCAGTGGGTCATGGCTGTGACACAGCATGTATCACTATTACTTATTATGAATGTTTTTAAAAAAGAATCAAACTTTGGGAAGTTTAAAAAAAACACCATTCTGACTCACATGTATTTTTTTGTGGGGTCAGAGAGGGGTGAAACTGTGGTTAGCAGGCCAGGAGGCCACATCACCAGCAGCTGTAACGAGGGCCCGATCCGATGAGCCAATGGTGCATTACGAAGAGCGTTAACTACCTCAAAGCACATTTAATCTTAGTGAGGAGGCGAGTGTCACCCACAGAACTGAGCCCGAATCTAAGCCTTTGGATCTAACACACAGTGTGAGGAAATACCAGGAATAGAGAAAACAGCTCGATGCCACCAAGATGAAGTCAACCAAATCCCAACCAACGCCTAGTCTTCATCTAGTCAAAGCATGAGAAATGAAGGGGGTGGGGGAGGCTCTTCTATTTAGAGCTATGAAAACCAAATACAAAGAGAGAGCTGAGTTTGGACTTCCTTCAAGCAAAATAACAGCGGTGGAGGGGCAGGGGAAGACATTTTTTCTGAAATAGCATAAAAATTTGATTACGGACCATGCAGTAGAGTGCTCTACTCAACGCCCTCTGGATTATGAGATTTTTCCAGCCTTGCTGGTGGGAACAGAATGATCCCACCCCTGCTTGCACTCCATGCTCTGTCCCTTGTAATCTTTCCAGATGGTTTTTTCCCGGTTTCAGGTAATTTCTTGACATGCATGTGCTGATCAGAACTCTGCTGAGTACTTGAGGGTGACTCTGCATCTCTGGGATTCTCTCTTTCTCTGTATCGCCGTCCTCTCCAGCACTCTGTCCTCCGCCCGATCCTGTGAAATCTGGCCACCGTGGTCTTTTGCACTCTCAGCTCCATCTCTTTAAATCAGGGAGTGCGTGGGCTGCACTGGGTTCATCTCCCCTGCGCTGCAGACTGGAACTCCCTCCAGGCAGGGACCTGGGGCCATCACAGGGCTCAGCTCGCCTGTTTCCCATCTCCCAGAGATCACAGCGCGTCATCTCCTGGTGCTCAGTGTATTGAAAACTATGGATTCGTATATTTTGCCTGTTCATTGCTGCTGTTGATGCTGCTGCTGCCTGGTTTCAGACAGGAGAGTGGGTAACGTCCCTGCTGTTCCATGTCAGCCACAGTGCAGTCCTCCCAAGGGTTTCAACAGGTGGGCGGAGCAGGAACAACTGTGTCATTTCGCACATTAGGACTCTGAGGCTCTAAGTGGAACAGCCTGCCTGTGACTTTGGTCCCAGTTTGAGGCCCTTTCCGCTGGAACAGGCTACTCAAGTAGGTTTTTGGGCAAGCCTCATGCCCCCCTGGGGATTGCCAGCCAACATGGGGCCTGCTCTGGGGAGAGGAGGCATGTTCTAGGGCCTTCCACTAGGGTCTGAAGAGCTGGCACTGGCCTGTGCTATTTGTGAGTTTCCATCAGCATTTTTTCCCTGTTATCAACACTAAATAAAATAAACATTTGTCTTTCTTGAGGTTTTTGGCTTTCCCAGACTATTTCCCATCTGTCTCTTCTCTCCTTCCCTCTGCCCCGTTGCCTGTCATTCTCACCTCTTGCCGTCCCCCGAAGCTGCGACTTCCCCACTCATCCCCTAACACACACATGCACACACACACATGCACGTGTCCTGGACCGTGTTCTTTGTTTCAGGAAGCGTTTGTAGTCTCTTTCCTGTCTTCTCATTTCTTTGCCTTCTTTTGCCCCTTTCTCCCAAATCACAACTCTTTTCTGAGCGTCTTCCTGTCCTGGCATTGAGCACCAGCATTCTAATTCCAACTCTGCTCTTGCTCTATGACCTTGGACAAGGCACAAAACCCTCTATGCTTTTATTTTTCTCTGAGCCGTGAAGCCCCATCGGGTGTTGAGGACATGGGACTAGAGGCTTGTCCTGGGACCCCTTCCTGCTGGCCAGCAGAGGCGGCGCGGTGCGAGGCGGACCTGGGCTGGGAGTTCCAGTACCTCGTTCCGGCCCCAGCGCTGCTCTGCTCTCTGACTGTGTGGCCCTGCGGGAGTCACTAGACCTCCCTGAGCTTCCAGTTTCTAATCTGTAAAGAGGAGACCATTGTCCCCGCACTGCTTGTGTTGCGAATGGGCTTGAAAGCTCTCTGCCTTCCTCTCTGGGAAGGAACATTTGTGAGGTCCTGGCTGCATGGAGACACATGCAGACATGAGCAGTCTCCACCAAACATGCTCGGGAAAGGGAGGGGACCCTCTGGGAACACAGACCCCAGCCTAATGCCCTCCTACGTCTCGACACACACCATCTACTGACTCAATCTCCCTGACATAAAGAGCAGTGTAGACGCACAGTTCATAGCTATATAATCATATTTCATCTTTCTGATCATAGAGGTAGTTCATGTTTACTTTAGAAAATCGGAAAGATAAAGTAGAGTATATTAAGGAAAGTAAAAAATAGTCCATATCCCTTCATCCAGAGATAACCAATACACTTTGGTTAATTTTCTTCCTTTCAGTTTATATATATTAACACAGACAAGTATACATATTGTAAAATTATACACAGGAAGGAAAACATATGGTGGTGAGATTTGCATAAGCCACATAGGCAGGTATACAAAAAAATATAATTTTCGTTATTTTCCTATCATTGAACTTCATTTCTCTCTTGAGCCCCATTCTCCCTGAAAGCAGAAACTCTAACCTAGTCAGCGCTGGGTAAAGCCAGTCCCTGCGAGTTTTTTCCTTGGTAAATGCAGATTACAACTCAGTCAACTCAGAATTCTTCTCCCTCCAGCTGGCCTTTCCTCAAAGGCTGCTCTAATTTGCTGGTAAAGCTGGAGTGAGGGGCTTTGGAGGCACAGAGAGAAGGCGTCTGATTCACTGTCCTGCACTGGGGCCCGGCCATGGTCATCCACAGGGCTGTCCGTGTCCCCTCCGGCCCAGGCCACCTGGTCCACTCTGCGTTACCTTGCAGCCTCCCCTCCCACATCCACAAAGCCCCTTCATGGGCCACCACCTCCTCGTATAACCTCTCGACAGACTCATCCACACTCTGTTCGAGGGAACCAGAAAAGCCAGCTGCTCCCAGGTGTCACAGTGGGCCATGGGGAAGGCCAAGGAGCTGAGGGGCGCAGAACAGACTGGTCACTACTTCACAAAGCCCACGGCCACGCACCGTTATCTGCACACCTGTCTCTCTCTCTAGCTCCCTCTGTCCCTAAACATTTAACTAACGACGATAACGAACATTTCTTTGGTGTCTACTGGGGGCCAGACACTGTTCTAGGTACTGCAGCTGTAATGACTCATTGTGTCCTCAAGATAACCCTGTCAGATGGGTATCACTGTCACCCCTATGTTACAGAAAAGGAAACTGAGGCCCAGAGAGTGTGGGGATCTCACCCCAAGTCACACAGCCGGAAAGATGCAGAGCCAGGTGCCCCCAAACAGCAGAACCCAGAGCCCACACTCTAGTCGTGACCTGCACAGACACACGCACACGCACGCACACACCACGTTTCACACCCTGCTCTCTCGTTTAGGATTATAGCACTGGAGCAATCGTTCTCAAATTCAGTTTCCAGTGAGGCCCGTGGGGAGGGCTGAAGTCCCAGAGATTCACTCATCCGCCCTTGTTTGAAGAACCAGCAAGAAGTGCCCACTTTCCATCAGAGGCCGAGGGGACGGAGCAAATCAGGCATGGTCCCTGCCCAGGCAGACCCGTGCCTCTGAAGAGGGAGCCAGTCATGGGGACAAATGAGGTCTCCCCTGGTCAAATGGGGCAGGGTGGTCATCGGGCCTCTTTCCCAAGGCTGGAGTAGGGATGAGAGTAGGTAAAGTGTGTAAGTGCTCAGCTCCGTGACTGCATGTGGCATTGGAGAAATGTCAGCAATTAACAGCATTTTTAAATGTCACCACCCCAATGACCCAGAGCAAAGGAAAAAGGCCACAGTTCCCTGAACAGGCCCCTTTGGGGGCTAAACAAAGGGAGGACACCCAGGGAACCACCCAGGCCAGTCACACCACCTTGCCCTCCTGCCATGGCTCTGACATAGCACCCGAACCCCCGCCATGACTCACCGCACGGGGGCTCCCCCAAGTCTTTGTGGGCCCCAGTGCAAATGCAAGTGTCCTCCAAAGGGTGGCCCATCAAGGCATCCAAAGAAAAGCATCATGGATGGATGTGTAGCATCTTCCTGACTCTCCTCCTGAGATGCTGAAGGAAAAGGGACTCAAGTCCCCTGGTTTCCAGACCAATGGCACTGCCCCCACCCTTGGCTCATGCATTCTTTCCTTCATCCGTGTAATCCACAGACCTTGTGAGAAACTGTGGAACAGATCGGCCATGGGGCTTGCCCTGCAAGAGCTCATGGTCGGGGTGGAGGGACGTGAAGTGTCCCTGAGGCCTCTCCCTCCGTGCTCCCTTCTGGCACTCCGGCCTCGGGTCCTAGGGCTCTGGGGGCGCTCAGGGCAGGGCAGAGGCCCCCTCCTCAAAGACATCACCAACATAGCCTGACTGGGGAAGCAGCTGGATTCAAGGCACAGAGGAGGGAAGGCAGGAAGCGGGACAGAGAAAGTCTGCTTGGAGCAAGGAAGGAACAGAGAGGACCTCAGTTCTGGCACAATGGAAGAGTCGAGAATGCCACATGAAGTTGTCCCATCCAATATTCAAGCTAGAGAATGACCAGGTAGTTATGGGCATTAGAGAGAGGCTCTACCAGGAGAGAAATGTTCCAGGACAGCGGATAGGCACCAGGGACTCAGAGCCCCCCTACCTTCTGGGCCTCAGGTGTCTACGGATGACACTCCCCAGCCACACAGGGACCAGGGGAGAGGGCTGAGCTCCTGCCCTCAAAGGCTGGGCTGCATTCCTCATCACACAGCCCCTTATGCCCCTGCCAACTCCCTTGGGACACCCCTCCCCTGGCCCCTGGACTCTTCCTGGGTGCCCCGGCTACCAGAAACCACCTAGCACCTGCACAGGTAGCACCTACGCTAAGCTAAGCCAGCTCCACCTCTGTAAGATGGATTCGCTCTCTTATGCTCTCACATGAACAGGGGTGCAGCGAGGCACAGGGGAGGCCATGAGACAGGAGAACCTAGGGCCATCACCTCTCACCCCTGCCTCTGCCCACCATGCTGTTGAGGGAACCAGGCTCTGGAGCCCACCTGCCTGGGTTCAAACCCAGCTCAGCCACACATGGCTGAGTGACCCTGGCAAGTTCTCAACCTCATTGTGCCTCCATTGTACCGATCTTAATTAATAATCACCGCCCCTCTCTGGCAGGGATGTGGTGTGGCTCTCACAGAAGATGATGCTTGTAGAGTACTACACAGGCACGTGGCCTTGGCTTGGGGTGTTGCCTCTGTCCTTGTGTGACATGAGCATGGAGAATGTGTATGGAATGCCTCCTAAAAGCTGAAGCCTCCGTGCAGATCGGCTCTCTAAAGGTAGCCAACTGGGCATTGGGAGAGGACAGCTCCAGACCTGCCCTACACAACCTGGAGAGGTTGGTTCTCTGCATGGATCGAGGGTGCTAACCATGCACTGTTTTGCAGCTGGGGCCAAACAGACGAGACCTGTTGCTGGGTCTCTTCAGGCCCCAATGAAGTCGGTCTTCCCGCTGCTGAGAAGTGCTTGACACAGAATGCCTGGAGTCCTGCCAGACACTGCTTGGCACCAGCCCCTGGGAAAGAAAGCTGCAGAGTGCAGACAGTTCCCAGAAACCAGAGACCAGCGGCTTCTGATAAGCCCAGTCTGCTTTCCCAAGCCTGCCAGCCCGCCTGAAAAGCACACAGGCAAGGAGAGGGCACCATGTGTGGCGTGTCTGGGCTGAGAAAGGCCATTCCAGAGCCACCGAGAGCTGAGCACCCAGGCATGGGGGAGACACAAGCCGGCTGCCCACCTGCCTCAACGGCTACCCAAGACAAGGGGGCTCCACAGCGGAGGGTGGGGAGAAGCTGCCCCTGCATGTCTGCAGAACCAATTCCCACCTCGCATCTTTGTCCCCAGAGTAACTGCTTGAGGAAAGCTGGACACAGATCAGTGACACCCAAGGAAACAGAGGCTCAGAGCAATAAGGCAAAATGCTCAAGGTCACAGTGAGAAACAAGACAGGAATCACAGCTCTGTCTTCTGCTTTACCCTTCAATTTCTTCCTTCTCTTGCAGCCAACTCATTCTAGTCCTCCAGACCTGGTTAAGGCCAACAAGAGCTTTACGTCTGAGCTGAAAATGGCACATAGCGGAATAAGCACCTGAAAGGGACTCGGAGGACATGAGTTCCCATCCTGGTTCTACTACTGAGCAGCTGTGTGGTTCTGGGCAAGTTTATTTCCCTCTCTGGTCTGTCTGCTCATCTATTTTGCAGGAATGATACCTGCTACCGACCACACAGCCTGGGGCTGTGGCAGAGCGGAGGAGCCCAGGTAGGGAACTAGCCTGGCCACAGTCACTTACGCATGCTCAGCGTCTAGACACCAAGGCAGGTGTTGGCCAGGCCAGAACCAGTAGGGGCCAAAGCCAAAAGGGCCACTTCCTCAGCAGAGCAATGGTGAGCCCGGCCACTCAATTTCCTGTGTGTCAGTTTTGTCACCTGTAAATAGACACAATAATACTCATGATTAGAAGTGCCCTCAAGAAGGGTAGCTACCAGCATAAATATTCTCCCGGCAGAGACAGCTGAGTACCTCCATTTGACTTCTTGAGGCTGTATGATAAACACCGTGTGCACTCAGTTTAATATTAATATTTAAAAGGTTGTCCTAGGCCAAGGCCACCCCATAACCACCCTGTGAGCTAGGTGAGGTAGGTAGGTAAACATAACCACCTTCGGTGTCATCAGGTTACAAAACTGAGGCCTGAGGCCCACACCTCCAGAGATGGCCAAGCAAGCCAGGACTCCTGTGTCTCAGGTGAAAGAATGGGACCCCCAGGGGCCCACAGAAAGGAAGACCCAGTGGTGCACCGACTTCATGCCCACAGGGAGGGGACCCGGTGGTGCACCGAGTGTGTGCCGACAGCGAGGGGACCCAGGGACGCGCTGGCTTCACGCAGACTAGTGGGGAAGGAGAGTTCTTCAGAGCAGCTTCACAAGGAGCTAAGTTGGAGACAGAGAACCATCCAATCCCCCAAAGTGGAGCAGGCAGGCCCAGCCACAGCCCCTCCCCCAACCCCCTGGCTCCAGCCCATCTGGCGACCATCTAAATGGGGCAGGAATGTTTACAGGATGCAGCCCGGCCAGGAAGCCTGCGCTCCCCT
>NW_012154174.1:3246212-3311265 GCF_000956105.1 Propithecus coquereli
GGGCCAGGTGGAGCTTGTCCCTTCTCAGAGCCTGAGAACCAAGCATTGCAAGGGGTCTCTCAGGTCACCTGGTCCCTCTCCTTCGGTGGGAGCCTCTCTGCAGAACCCAGATGGACAGTTAGGTCTACTGCCCAGCACCTCTAGGGACGGGGCACTCACTCCCCATCAGGATCACCCACATTGAGCCTGTGGGTGTAGCCTCTGCCTCCCCAGGATGTGGACCATCCCAAGGGGAGATTTAGGATCATCGGCAAAGCCCAATGATACACTCAGCTGCCCAGCATCCTCAAGGTGGAAGCCGGCTCTGCAGCCCTGGGCTTCCTCCCCTCAGGGCCCTCTGGCACTGCTCTATCAGCCGTCAGCATCCCCTCCCCACCCACCCTGGCTGCCTGCTCTGGCCTCGTGCCAGTTGGTTAATGCTGTTCCTTGAGTTTGGAGCCCAGAATTAAACACAGCTCTCCCAGGAGGCTGGGAGGGAAGCTGGCCAAATGTGGGGGAAGCTGATGAGGAGAATGAATGTGCCCGTATTCGTGCCAGGGATGGCCTTCATTAGCTAGAGAAATAGACGCTGTCTAGAGCTGCCACTGGGCTTGGGGAAGCGCAACCTCAGGCAGGGGACGGGGCTTGTCCTGTGCCAAGTGCTGAGGTTCTGTCTTCTTGAGCCTCCAAGTCCACTGTCAAGTTCCACTTGCAAAGTACGGAGAAGAGCCTGAGCTGTAAACCTGCTCTGGTCTCACCCTTTCCTTGTCCACCCCTGCAGGCAGCCCCTCCCGCCACACTCCCTCCCATTAGCACAGACTCTCAGGAGAGGCATTGGACCTCACTCCGACTGGGCTAAGCAGTTAATAACATCTTAATGCATCATCCTTCCAGAGGGATTAGCATTGGCAGGATCCAGGTTTAAGCTAAAGCAGCAAAGCAATAATGAGGGGATTTCAGGCACTGACCAGCAGCTGGGGATGAGAGTGTCCCAGGAACCTTCCCAGCATCTTTGAGGCCATTCCCACATCAACAGTAGAGATGCCTCCTGGGTTTTTTTTTCAGCTCTGCCACTCATTTGCTGGGCAGATGCATCGCTGAACCTCTCTGGCCCGGCTTCCTCATCTGCACAGTGGGGACAGTATTTCCACCCTCATCACATTGCCAGGAAAGGCAACGGAAATCACGGAGGTCAGCCCCAGCACAGAGAGCCATTGCTTTCCTTCGTCTGCCGTGTCCCAAGCATCTAGGCCACTTTCTCGGAGGAGTGGACAGAGCGGGGACTGGGATGGACTGTGGGTGAAGGCATTATACCTGTGCACTTGAACCTGGTTATTTCCCACAACCTAAGGAAAGTAGACTCCGAGACTGTTCCAACCCTCCCTCTACCTTTTGGCCCAAGCCAGTCTACAAATGGAAGAAAGCATCTCAGAGGCAAACAGGTCGGGTCCCACAATGGAGATTGTGTGATTCCCACCTTCACATCCTGAGAAATCGCAGGCCAGAGGCCCTCTGGAGTCATCCTCCAGAGACAGGGTAGGGGTCAGCAGTCACCTCCTCCTCCAATCGGCATCAGGTCCAAGGTTCTATTTACCTATGGCCACCACAAAGCTTGGTGACTTAAAGCACACGTTCGTCATCATCTCTCATGTTTCTGCGGATTAACTGGGCTCAGCTGGGCAGTTCACGCTCGAGCTCTCACGTGGGACTGCAGTCAGGGGTCCACTGGGGCTGAAATCATCTGAAAGTTTGGCTGGTCTGGACGTCCCAGATGGCTCGCTCACGCGGCTGGGCTGGCGACTGGCAGCTCAGCAGAGGCGTCCACCAGAGCACCTACGCGTGGCCTCTCATGTGGCTTGGCCATCTCGTAGTATGGCAGCTGGCTTCCCAGAAAGAGCATCTCAAAGCAGAATTCCAGGGGACCCAGGCAGAAGCTGCAGGGCTTCTTATGGCCTAACCTTAGCAGTCTCAGAACATCACTTCCACGACATTCTATTGGTCAAGGAGGCCCAAGACTGCCCAGATTCAAGCTGGGGGGATAGGAATCTGTTCTTACTGGGGGATGGGCAAGGTCACACTGCAGAAGAGCCCCTGGTGTGGAAATAGTGTAGTGGGCATCTCTGGAAAATACAATCTTTCACGTGCACCAACCTGCCCTTCCCAGGCAAAGGAGCCTGTGCCAATGGGGAAGGGAGAAAGCACCACCCCAGGAGTCAAACCGACCCCGCTGTTCTACAGCTCCACCCTGGGGCCAGCCAGCTGTCACCTACACTGGCACAGTAGCAGCCAAATCTCAATAGGCTGCTACTGTCTCCCCATCTGCTTTAGGGGTTGTTGTAAGGACAAAGGAGATCACCTGCTTCTTCATTCTAACCTGGCAAGCGTTCATCGAGAACCCTGTCCGTTTGTTCCTTCAACGGCTATTTGCTGAGGGCCTACTCATGCCGGCCCAGAGAGGAATTGGACATGGCCAGGGGACAGAGGGGTCAGTGGAAGACACTTGCTTACTTGGACGGTTACAACACGCTGCTTGGCGTGGACAGTGGGGGTGTGGGCATGGGAGGGGCTGGCTTTGAAGGAGAAATCGGGGGGGCTTCTCAACCTTCAAACACAGAGTAAAGGGCCTCTTGAAGGACTGGTCTCCGGGGAGGCAAAGAGGGGAGAGGAAAAGTCCCGGAAGTAGAGCAGGAGTAGGCAGGCCAGCCGGATGGCTGCAAGCTGGGAGTGAAGAGAGGCGGGCGTGGGAATTCAGCTGGGAAACGTGGTCAGGGGCTGGCAGCTGGCAGCTCAGGGGCAGAAAAGCAGGAAAAGTTTGGACTTTAAACCAAGCAGAGCTTTTGAATAACTTAACCATGATCAAACCGATCTTCTAGAAAGATCGATAGAGTGTGTTGTGGAGGTGGCTTGGAAGAGGGTGACACGAGAAGTGGCACGATAGCATTACTATTATTTTGCTATTATCGACTAGATTCCAGACCCTATTCCAAGCTCTTTACGCTCATTGACCTAGGAAACTTCATGACGACTGCATAAATTAGGGGCTACTGTCACCCCCACTTCACAGATGATAACACTGAGACACAGAGAAGGAAACTTTCTTGCCCCAAATCACAAACCAAGGGAGTGACCGAGCTGAGAGCGGGGCCCAGGCGGTCTGGCTCCAGGGTCTAGTCTGCCTGCTGTGCTGCGGTGGTCATCCAGGCGCCAGGCAGCAGGGCCTCCACAGAGGGGCTCAGAGGGGCAGGGGCTGTGCTTCCTGTTCCCAGCTGAGTGCCCAGGGGCTGGCCGGAAGACTGGCAAGGTTGACTACGTGAATGACGGAAAGGCAAGGACCAAGTGCCATTATAAGCCTCCACACCCCTGGGACCCTCAGCCTTCTTTGCCTGAAGCAACATGCCCCACGACCGACCATAGCATCTGGGGGCTCTTCTCAGTGGCCGCACCCACCATGGACCCAAGTCACCAAGCGTAGGGGACTAGGGCACACTGACTGAGAAATGAGGTGCTGAGCCAGCTGCAGACCCCTCCGCCGACCTGGGCAGACAGATGCGACTCCTTTTGCCATACTGTTGCAGTCCAGGAAACCCCAGACAAGGCCGCTGCCCCCTCAGCCCCGCCCACCTCCGTCCCCTCCTGTCCCCCGTTGAAAGCGCCACCTAAAGCACCTGCTGCAGCCGGTGTTCGGGTTCAGAGCAAGAAGCCCCTGCTGGAAGGTGAGCAGGAGCTGGGAAGGCGTCGCTTTGGAGCACACAGAGGCTCTGCTGGGAATTTCTGGAGGGGCTGGTGCTGATGGAAGCAAAGCAGATGCTCGCTGGGGACAAGCTGCACTGCACAAACAGTTAGTGCTGTCCTGGTCCCAGCGACACAGAGAGAAGCACTCGTTGGCATCGGGAACTGGAAGTGCCCGACTCGTCATCTCATTAAATCCTCACTTGCTGTCCCGCCTGTCACACGGCTCCAGCACGGGCTCAGCTCTGCCTGGCTGGCTGCTCTCCGCGCTCCTTCCTGCAAGAACTGCCAGTGGGTCCCAGCGCGCCAGGTACCGGCCTCCTGATCGGCAGCCCTGTGCCCGCCTTTTGCACACCACCTCGTCCCACTGCCCCCTGGCCTTTAGCCCTCCTAACAAGCGAAGGCGACAGAGGCAGGCAGTCAGCCCCAGGCAGCAGGGCCACAGGGAGGGGAGCCGAGAAGGTGGCTCTGCAAATACCTGCAGAGTCAGGATTTCAAACCCAAATCTTTTGACTCCAGGTCTCGCTCTTTCCTTTCCTTCTCATGATACTGTTACAGCTGAAGACCTCGCCGAGGCCCAGGCTTTGGGCAGGTGGAGACAGAGAAGGACACATTCCAGAGAAAAGCCCCCACGAGGGGAAAGGCACGGACATAGGGCTTGGTGTTGGCGAGCCACGAATTCCAGAGTAGGTCAGAGCCTCCTTCCTGAGGACAGCAGTATGGAGGGGCCATGGAGAAGGGAGCGGTGACTGTTTTATCCTCGACTAGTGACCAGAACTTTGCAAACCATGGTAAAATGGAAGGTCTATTGAAAAGCCAGTCTGGGCACAGTAGCTCATGCCTGTAATGCTAGCATTTTTGGAGGCCAAGGCAGGAGGATTGTTTGAGGTCAGGAGTTCGAGACCAGCCTGAACAAGAGCGAGATCCCATCTCTACAAAAAATAGAAAAAAATTAGCCGAGCTCTGTAGGGCACACCTGTAGTCCCAGCTACTCGGGAGGCTGAGGCTGGAGTACCACTTGAGCCCAGGAGTTTGAGGTTGCAGTGAACTATGATGACCCCACGGCACTCTAGCCCAGGTGACAGAGCAAGACCCTGTCTTCAAAAGAAAAGGGAAAAGAAAAGAAAAAAAAAGCCAGTGCTTTATTCCTTTGGTCCTGAGGAACTTTACCACATGGACCACTCATACGTTATTTCTTAGAAGCAAGTTCCATATCTACAAGCAACAGAGGAGCTAGATAGACCCAGATTTTATATCTGAGCTCCTGAAGCAGAGTATAAATATTCAAAAATGCAAGAGGCAAGTCCCAGCCTGTTCTGTGAAGATACATGTCCCCAAATCTAACCCTTTTATATTCTTAAATACTCCTAGGTGACATGCCACCAAGCAGCTTCCACCAGACCTACAGAGCCTCCCCGTCTTGACAGTCTGCTCCTGGGACAACGTTTAGCTCCCAGGACCCTGTCCATGGTCCCCTGCTGGAGACACTGAGGGAGCAGGTAGGAAGCAGTGTGACAGCTAGCATCAGTGGTGCGAGCTCCTGAGCCTGTGTTTCTCGAATCTCTGCCCATGGCCAGCACACAGCAGCCACATGGCGGCATGATCCTGCCACAGGCCTCCATGTCATTCACTCACCTCCATTCTCCATCCCAGAGATTCCCCTGGACACTGACATTCTTATCACGCCAGGCCCTGGCCACGCCTAAATCTGCAGAGAGATGTCCAGGAGTTGCACCCTGTGGGCTGAACCCAGGACATCAGCTTGGCCCAGAAACTGGGGCAGGCTGGTCCCGGGGCTGGCCAGGGTGTAGCCCCTCTCTTCCAGTTAGACATTCGGGCTGAGACATTGACTCCCCGGCGCCTGAAGGAACCAAGTTACATGGCCTTGAGTTTCTCATCTGGAAAATAGGATTTTATTTCTTTGTTTTTTCATACAACAGTGTTAACTGTATGGCGACAGGAGAGGCTGTGTCAAGCCTGAACAATTATGTGTCCCTCCCTGCCACCTGCCTGTCCTTTCTGGGTTGCCCATTTTTCCATGTAGTAAGTGGACAGGCCATTGTCCAGGAGTTGGGGCTTGGGGAAGCCTTCTTTAAGGTCTTCTTAAAGATCCACCCCAGCTGGCTGTGGACCACGGGCAGGTCATTGAATTCTCACTATCCATGAAAAGGCCAAGCAGGGATCATCAGCCCCACAGACGAGTGCGAGTTCTTCAGCTGCTACAAAAACTCAAGTGAACCAGCTTTCTCAGAAAGAGGGGAGGTCTGACCTCAGGAATGGTGGGATCCAGGCGCCCAGATGCCCTCCATCCTCTCTCTGTTTTTCTCTGACTGCTGACTTTATTCTTCCAGTTTTGGGTTCTCAGGAAGATGAAATAGGGACCACAGGCATCTCTGGCTTATATCTCAACAAACTGATACCAAAAAAGAATAAAAAGTTCTTCTAGGCCAGCTCAAGTGTCAACTCCCTGGGAAGGGGTCTGGTTAGAACACATGTCCCCACAGTGACCAGGAGGAATGAATGGTCAGGCCTAGGAGGACAGCTAGGGGTTGGGCAAGGACAGTAGCCCCCACTCCCCAGCTGCTGAAGGAGGCTGGCCGTGCCCTAAAGGGGGTAAGGAACAAGGAAAGACTCTGAAAAGTAGCAAATGCCACTCGGGTGCCAGCAGACTGTGCCCTCAGCTCCACGTTTGACTCGGAGAAAGCTGCAGCCTCCTGGGTGCTGGGCCAGTATGTTGGGTGCTGGATATGACTCACCTCCTCTCCCAAGTGCCCCCAAAATTATGTTCCCAAAGTGATGACCAAAATGAGGACAACTTTTATTTTCCCAATTTCATCATCAACAAGGTCCCCAAGGGTCTGAAGACAGCTGCCCCAGGGAGAGGCTGCTCTCAGCCCTGCCCCATCTTGGCTGCAAGTGAGCGAAGGAAAGGTTTCTGGGAAGACAGTGACCCAGCGAGCCCGTGCAGGCGGAGGGGCTGTGGCAGGTGCAGAGATGGGGCACGGTGCGTGTTCTCAGGTAGGCTCTCCCACATCCCTGCTGCTGGCCCCAGGGTAGGCGCAGCTGGATCCCAGCCCTGCCAAGGTCTGCACCTCTGTGCTCATGTGTCCTGACCAGGGAGAAATGTGACCATCACTCACCTCTTGTTTCTGCTGCCATCGAACCAACGTTTAGACACATTGCTCTCTCTGCCTCTTGTTAATGCTTTCTCTTTGCCCTCAGGGCCATTGGCTCCCAGCTCACCAGAGACAGTGGGGTGCGATGGAAAGACTGTGGATATAGAAGCCAGGAGCCATGTTTCTCTTCTGCCTCCAATTTACGGTGTTACCTAAGGCAGAAGTCATACCTCTCTGGTCTTTAGCCACGTCCTCTGCAAACCAATGGAGGAGGTCCAGTCAGTGTCTGAGGCCCTCCCAGCCCTTTCTGGGAAGACATGGTGTAGCTGGGCCTGGCATTGCCGTGTTTAACGTCTCTCCATCTCCCTTCACCCCCACCCATCAACTCAGCCACACTTCATTCCAGCCATTAGCTCCTTACAAGCTCGGCCACCTACAGAGCAGCCACAGGCAATGATATTCGCTTGGTAATGATGAAAGGGAGAGGTATATCATAGCAACACTATCCTTTCTCCCCACCAAACCTCTGGGCAGGAAGCATCTCAGCTCAGGGCAGCCAAAGACCAGGTCAGTTAACAGAAGGAGGTTCCTCTCTCCCATCAAGGGCTCTCTTCGAGGCTTTGGTGCACCCAGCAATCCCCAAAGATATGCATCACAGGGGCAACATCCTTGACCTTATTCTCGCTCTAGAACGCCCGTTGTACAGATGACAGCATCAAGCCCCCCAAAAGGGAGTGACTTGCCCAAGGTCACGCAGCAAGTCAACGTGAGAGCCAAAGCTCAACTCTAGGGTTCCCAAGCCTTGATTTCCACTCTGGGCTAAAACCAATGCTACCTTCTAGATAGACCATGAGATAACCAGAGAGCACACCTGCCCCCCTTTCTTTCGTCTTTCTCCGCAATGCACTCCATTTGCTGCAGTCAGGGTGAGCTCCTGCCCACACTTTTGTTCCTGGTGTTGCACCTGCTGGGCTCACTGTACCCTGGAGCCTTGGCACATGCAGATTCTCCCTGCAGAAGAGCCTGACTCCTTGACTCTCAATGCTCCTTGCCTGGCTCCTGCAGCTCTTGCTAATCTGATTTCTTCTCTCAGTGCTCTCCAGCAACGTGGCCTCACGCTCAGGGTAAAAGCCACAGTGCTTATGTGGCCCACCTGAGCATGTGGCCTGGCCCCTGCCTAACTCTTCAGCCTCTCTCCCCACCTCCACTCCCTTCTTCTGCCCAAGCCACACTGGCCTCCTAGCAGTCCCCAAGCCTTTGCACTGTGTTCCCACCCACGGCCTGGCACCTGCTGTCCTCCTCCCCCAGCTCTCCACATGGCTCACCCTGCACTTCATTCCGTCCCCAAGTCATCTCCTTAGAGAGGGCTTCTTCACCACCCCATTAAATCTGACTTTGTGCCCCTGAACTCTATCCTAAGACAAATTCATTTTCTTTGAAAGCACTTGTGATTGCCTGAAGTTATATTAAGTATTTAGTTGCTGGTTAGTTTATTGTCTGTCTTCCCCAGGAGAATACAAGCTCCATAACAACAAAGTTTTTGCTGTGCCCACTGCTGTGCCTCTCACTCCTAAAATAGCATCTGCCCCACAGGGGGCCCTCGGTAAACAAATCAATAAACAAACTGTTGTAATAAAATGACATCTCAAAATTCCAAGGAGCTAGGGTGCCCCTAGTGTGTGTAAGGCAGATCTTATTTGTGAAGTCTTATCCATATAAATGATTTAAGTCATTCGAAATGAGTGTGTCAGCACCATTCTGACAACACAATTACATGCCATGCCACAAAAGAAATATCATATAATGAACAATCTGAAATGAAACTAAGAGAAAAATTTCATTGACAATAGTGTCAAAAGAATACTTAGGAGTACCTTGAACAAAAGAGATGCAAGACATGTTCTAAAAACTACAAAACACTGTCAAAGGAAATTAGGGATCTAAATAAAATGGAAAGATGAAAGGTGTTCATGAATCAGGAGACTTAATATTGTTAAGATGGAAGTACTCCTCAATTTGATCTACAGATTCAATGCAGATTCTGTCAAAAATCTCAGCCGGCTTCTTTGTGGAAAAGGGCAAGCTGATTCTAAAATTTGTATAGAAATTCATGGGATCTAGAACAGGCAAAACAATTTTGAAAAAGAACAAAGGTGGAGGACTCATATTTCCTGACTTCCAAGTTACAGTGATCAAGACAGAGTGGTACTGGCATAGGGATAAACATGTAGGCTAATGTAATCAAATTGATAATCCAGAAATTAACCCTCATGCTTAAAGTCAATTCATTTTTGGCAAGGATGTCAAAACAATTAAATGAGAAAATGTTAATCTTTTCAACAAAATGGTGCTGGGACAACATGTAGAAGAGTGAAATTGGATCCCTACCTCACACCATATACAAAAATTAATGGAAAGTGGATCAAAAACTTAAATGGAAGAGCTAGAACTATAAAACTCTTAGAAGAAAACATGAGGGTAAATTTATGTGATCTTGGATTGGACAATGGTTTTCTAGATGTGACCCCAAATGCACAAGCAACAAGATTTTAAAAATAGAAAAGTGGACTTTATTAAAATGAAAAATTTTTGTCCTCCAAAGGACACCATCACAGATGTGAAAAGACAACCCACTGAATATGAGGAAATTTTTGCAAATCGTACATCTAAGGGACTAGCATATAGCCTGTATAAAGAACTCTTACAATTCAATAATAAAATGATAAATAACTCAATTTAAAATGGGCAAAGGATCTGAATGGACATTTTTCCAAAAAGACTTACAAATGGCCACCAAACACATGAGAAGATGCTCAATATCATTGGCCATTAGGAAATACAAATCAAAACCACAGTGAGATACCACTTCACACCAACTAGTATGACTAGAATCAAAAAGGAAGATAATGATAAGTGTTGGACAGGACACAGAAAAATTAGAATCCTACTAAACTACTGGCAGGAATGGAAAATGGTACAGCCACTTTGAAAAAGAGTGTGACAGTTCTTCAAATGATTAAACATAGAATTGACATATGACCCAGCAATTTCACTCATAGGTACATACTCAAGAGAAAAGAAAACATGCATCCTCACAAAAAATTGCATGCAAATGTTCATAGCAACAGTATTCATAATAGCCAAAAGGTGGAAACAACACAAAGGTCCCCTCATGGACCAATGGATAAATGGAATGTGATATATCCCTACAATTGAATATTACCGAGCCATAAAAAGGAATGAAGTACTGATTCATGCCACATAGTGGGTGAACCTTGAAAACATTATGCTAAGTGAAAGAAGTCAGTCACAAAAGCCCACATATTTATATGATTCCATTCATACGAAATGTCCAGAACAGGGAACTCTATAAAGACAAGATTAGTGGCTGTTTTAGGGATGGGCAAGATAGGGGAGACTGGGAGGTGCTGGCTAAAGGGTACAGGATTTCTTTTGGGGTGATAAAAATGTTCTAAAATTGATTGTGTTGATGGTTGTACAACTCTGAATACACTAAAAACCATCGAACCGTACATTTTAAATGGGCAAATTTTCTAATATGTGGTATATGAACTATAGCTTAATAATGCTTTTATTTTACAAAAAGAAAAAAGTCAAGAAATACTATGTTGGCCAACATAGATAACACACTCAATAGCTTCCAGAATTGAGCCAAGGACAGCCCCCTAGGCACATGTCCCACAGCCTACCTGGCGTGTCGGGGAGAGCCAGCCCCGTGGAGACACGAGGACCAGGGTCGGCTGTACATTTTCTGAAAACTTGGAGGAAGGCACTGCAGAGCCTGAGGCCCAGGCAGGAGCTGGGCCTGTCCAGATCTAAGGACAGGATCATCTAGAGAGTTCACCTAGTCCTAGATGGCAAGTCTCATATGGTCAGTCTGACCAATTGCAGGGCCCACCTGGAGCCCGTGTCAAGAAACTCAGTGAAGGAGACAATGTCCCAGCTCCACCAGAAAGTGTCAGATCTATTAATGATGTCTGCTGGGGACAGGGCGTGCCAGTACCATACCTGAACCGTGCATTTGCCAAGTGTGAGTCAGTTCACCTGCTCCTGGCAGAGGTGGGAGAAACTAAGCCACCAAGGGGAAGGGGATGGCAGGGGACACAGACCCTGGGGTGGATCAAATTCAGTCTCGGCCTGGGCTCTGGCCTCAGCCATCTGGCTGCGTTTACCTCCTGCACCTGGCATTTCATCACGCTCCCACGCTTACCAGTGCTATCACTGAATGCATTACCGCCAGTGCCGGGACCTCGAGAGCTGGGGTCTGTTCTCTGCCTGGCCAGGGAATCTGTGCTCTTACCCACCAGTCTGTGCTGCTGTCAGGCAATGAAGAGCCTTTGGCCACCTAATATGTGTCAGACTCTTCTCCAAATCTTTTCTCACTGAAGTCCACACCCACCTTGGGAGAGAAGTATTGTTATCTCCATGCTACAGATGGCAACGCTGAGGCTCCATGACATCAAGTAGCTGCCCAGATGGCACCGTGCAGAACCAGGATTCTACACCAGGTCTGCCTGACTCCAATACCCACACTCATCCCACGGACCCATGGAAAGAACAACTTCTCTTTCCCTCTCTTCAGTCCCAGCACAAACAAACAAAAACAATGTCTCCAGGAAAGGAAATTTGGAATGAAAACCCTGAAGCCCCTCAAGCTCACCACCGTGCTTGATCCTTGCACACCCTACGTCCTTTCATCCTTCATCCATGACCCCCCTTCACCCTCCAGCGGGTTCTCCGTTCTGCACCCACCACAGCCATGGCCGTATGCCTTGCCTTTCCTTCACAGCTAGTGATCTAGAGAAAAGTCACTCATGCCATTGTCTCTGCTCCTTCACTGTCCTCTCATTTCCCACCTCTGTGATGGGGTCCAGGGCAGACCCAACTCGTCGTACCAGGACTTCTCCGTGACAACTGACCCATCCTCCTTCTGGAAACTCGCTCTCCCCTCGACTGCTTTAGCAAATACTTTCTGTGCTCCACAACACATCCCCTCGTCCTCCTGATTTCAGTGCAGCTGAGGACAGTCTTGTCCCTGCTGCCAGCGTTGCACTTCACTGCGGTCACTCTCCCCCCTGCCTCAGGGTGTCCTCTGAGGCCAGACCCCTCCACTCAGACGTAGGCATGGCCAAAACATGCAAGAGTTAACACCCCAGGGGCAACCAGCAACCAGTGGCAGGTGGGAGCTGGGGGCTCAGCGCCCCATCCTTGGGAGGGAGAGTTCAATGGTATATTCTCCTCGGGTCCCTAGAGGGCCCCAGGGGGCTTGAGACCAGTTGCCCATAGCAGTTATGCATTCTTTATTGGCCTTCCCTCCTCTCTCTCTCTCTCTCTCTCTCTCTCTCTCTCTCTCTCTCTCTCTCCTCTCTCCCCTTCATCACCTTGCAAATAAACTGCCTGCACCCGAGTCCTCGTGCAGGCTCTGCTCTGCGGAGAGCCAGCGTGATCCCACTGCCTTCCTTCACCTTCTGACCCATTCATTTCCATCTCTTTGTGGACAGCTCCCGCAAGGGTGACCCCTTTGCTGCTGCTGCTAAGCCCTGCCCCGTGCCCTTCCCTGCACCTGCCTGGGTCCCACAAGTCCCTTGCGCATGGCATTGCCTCCACCCGTGTGGCACTTCCTACCCACAGCATCATGCCCTCTGTGCCTTAACCTTCGGGTGAGCCCCTGCTCATTTCACTGCACATGAGCCCTCCGCCGAGCCTTTCCCCTTGCTCCCCCACGCCAACAACCCCACTGTGCAGTTGGGACTGGGTGAAGGGGATTCGATGCGATGCCTGGTGATGGCCCTTCCAATAGGTCTTTGTTTCCTGTCACTATAACGTAATCTCCCGAGAGCAAAGGCTGTGGATTTTGTACTTCACGTCCCCAGAAGCTAGCACTGTCTTGGCTCATGGTCCGTGCTAAATAAATGCTTGTGGATAAAAGAATAAGCCTTCATGATACTTTTATCAGACTCTAAGCAAACCTGTCTGATCCTCCCTCTTCACGTGTCCCACCCCCAGCAGGATTTGGGCAGCACTTAGGTCCTCAGGTACATGGCTTTCCCTGCAAAGAGCTGGAAGATTCACTGGCCTTGGCAGGGAGATGGGAACTGAGCCCCTTCCTACAAGTACAGTGGCCCCTTAGCATTCACCAGGGATTGGTTCCAGAACCCGCCGTGGCAACCAAAACCCAGGATGCTCGAGTCCCTTATATAAAATGGCATAGTATTTGCACACCAACCTACATACCTCCTCCCAGAAACTTTAAATCATCTCTAGGCTACTTATATTAATACTGATACAGTGTCTACACATCACCTCATTCATGTGGATTCAACATAGTATTCAGTGTGCAGCAAATTCAAATTGTGCTTTCTGTGAATTTTTTGTCTGAGTATGTTTGCTCTGTGGTTGGTTGAATCCATAGATGTGGCATCCACAGATACAAAGAGCCAACAACTCTACTTCAATCCCAACGTTGTTAGGCCTTAGTTAAACTTGTAATCATCCCAGGTCCCTTAAGGGGCAGGAAACCAGCAGGGAGCCGAGGGAGACTGTCTGCCTTCTGGCCCTATCTTGGGTCAGCACATGAGAAGTGGGGCTCCACACATGTACCTCTTCTTGTGAGGTTGTCCAGATAAGCCCTGCAGAAGGCCAGCCGGCCCACCCGACAGCATCTGCGGCTTGTGATGCTGGGAAGGATGCAGGGATGGCCACAGGTCAGCCAAAGCGAAACGGACCTCCGTCCAGATGGAGCCGGAAATCTGCTGACTCGGCAGATTTGCCCAACCCCTTCCCCGCGCCAGCTCCGGTGATAGCCCCCAACCAGAGCACGTCCCTGTCCTCAGGTGGAACTCAGCCTCGTGGGAAAATACACGTCAACCCAGCCCCCGGCTTCTGGCACCAAAGTTCCAACTGAGAATCGTAATAGTAAATAAGAAGATTAGCTAACATTTATCGAGGGCTTACTCAATATGCCAGGGTTTTCTGAGCATTCGGAAAGCATTAAATTGTTTACTCCCCACAGCAACCCTGGGGTGGCATGCCACAGCCGGCTCGTACCAGCTCACAGCAGCCAGTCGTTAAACTTCCAGGAATTTTACAAGCTGGATGTTAAATACGACTGTTATTAAAAAATTAAATTACAGAAACTCATAATTAAATAAATTATGCTAAAAACAAAAGTAATAAATACTCAAAACTCATCACTTCCCAATTATCTTTCCGCATTTTATCGTTGTCTGCACTCTCGAGGTTTTCACATCTATTGTATCGACAACGCCACATAATGGTGGCTACCCAACGTCCCTTCCCAAATCTGTGTTTGGTGACATCACAGTGGAAATCTACAAAGGCTACAGATCGGGGCTTGATTTCTTTTTTTGTTTGCCTTTCTAGACTTCAGAACATGATGGAGAAAAAATTAGTTACGCAAATAAAACTTAAAAGTGTGCCCGTGTCTATAGCTGGTCTCAAAAACTATCAATAATAATATCATCTGACTCAGCAAGGTCACTCATGCCTTTGACAAATGAGCCTGAAGTTTGAACACACGTCTTCATTGTTGCATGTTCACCTTACTCATTAATGTAGATAAAAATAGCAACCAGTGTTTAGGTTGGAACTGCACCCAAGAGCCGGTTGTTAAACATTTGCGGCGCACGTTGCTCTGAGCTAGGTGCCTCCCATGAGCCTTCTTTTACAGACAAAGGAGCTCGTTAGGAAGGGCCAGATTCCCACCAGACAGCTCAGCCCCAGAGTCCAGGCTCTTAGCACACCAAGGGGAGGGGACATCCTGCCCACCCCCAGGCAGTCCTGGCTAAGCCCTCAGGGAGAGCCAGCTTCTGGTACATTCTGTCTGATCCTTCACCCCAGACAGGAGGAGCTTATCCCTGTTCTAGACGAAGGAGTGCGGGACAGACACACAGACGGGACAGGCAGGACGGACACACAGATGGGATGGGCAGGACAGGCCAAGGGCACTGGGGTATCTTCAGAGGCAGAAGGGAAAGTGAAGCCAAGTCGGGCAGTGCTGGGCCTGGGCTGGGATGGTGCTTCCCAGAGCAAAGCCACGGCCTGGGGTCAGGAGGGCAGATTAGGTCCAGAGGACGCAAAGCAGAGGTGGGGCAGCCCAAGGCTCCCAGAGCAGAGACCAAGGCCCTTGCTCACCCTTAAAGGGACCGCGCACTCAGGCAAGAGCCAGGAAGTCACTAAGTTGCCAGCCAGGCTCGGAAGCTCTCCTACCTCCTGCAAGACAGGCCATTTCAGGCTGCTGCTCGTGCCCTCACCAGGGAGCAGCCCCAGCAGGCCCAAGAGCAGGCAAAGATAAAAAGAGCAGATTGAGGGACATTTCAGGGGTAAGAAGAGCTGGCCCTGGTGGCTCATTCTCATGGTGACGATGGAGCCAAACTCCCTATAGCCTCTGCGGTCTTCCCCTCGCCGCTCAGGTCCCCTTCCAGACTCTCCTCCGAGTGCATGAGACACTCCCAGCCAGATGAAACCTCCCACTGTCCCCGGATGAGCAGGACCCTCTCCTACCTCTGAGCCCTGACACAGGTGGATGCCCCTGGTTGGAGAGTCAGGGAGGGCTGCATGAAGGAGGTGACGTCTATACCGAATACTGACGAAGGGAGCTAAGGTGTAGGGGGAAGAGATTTAAAATAGCCAGTAGCTCAATCTTCCACGTGCGCACAGCATTTGTTACATAAACAGGCCTGCTCTAATATTAGAGGTGCTGAAACAGGACACACAGTCTCTCTGGCGCCCAGTAGGTGCTCCAGTAAATGTGCAGGCTGCATGGCTTGGGCAGGTTGCCCGGCTTTGAGACCCGCAGTCGTGCTAGCTGTGAGCCGCATGCAATTGCTGACACAGAGCTATGTTTGACCTACAAAACTAGCAATTTCGTATGTTCCAACCTAATAGCCTCTCTGTGCTCTGTAAATGGGGTTAATAGCGGTACCGCTCTCGCAGAATTGTTGGGGAGATTAAATGAATTAGCACCTGTGTGAACACCTGGGCTGATGCCTGGACCACAACAAGTAGGTGATAACAACAGCTAACACTTGCATAGCACCTACTATGTTCCGGGCACTGTGCAGATAATGCTACTTGTTAACTCGTGGGTCTCACCAGCCACTCTGTACGAGTGCTACTCTTATGCCCTGTTCACAAAGAAGGAAGGAGAGGCACAGAGAGGTGGGAAACTCACTTGCGTTTGCCCGGCAGGTGCATGGGGAGCCAGGATTTGAACCCAGCAATCTGCGCTGCCACCCTACAGAACAGCCTCTCTGATTGGGTCAACCTGAGCCGTTGCTACTCACTGTCAAGGACGGTTCCACTGGACCGGTAGGTGTTAAGGCAACTAGGGGCTCCCTTTAGGGTTTGGGTTTGAGAGCTTACACAGATGTGGGTGGGACTGGGCAGCGACGTCTGAGGGAGCACCAGACGAAGGCAGCAATAGTCCAAAGCATGGG
Source organism: Propithecus coquereli (assembly GCF_000956105.1). NCBI lineage: Eukaryota > Metazoa > Chordata > Mammalia > Primates > Indriidae > Propithecus > Propithecus coquereli. The sequence continues at coordinate 3,262,516 of NW_012154174.1, forward strand.
AACGGGTGCCAGGTGGGTGCAAGGGGGTGTGGTCTGTGGAGGCTGCCGCCTCTGGGGACCTGCAGTCTAGCACTCGGTGGGTGGCTTGGGGTCACGACTGGTGAGGTGGGTGAGGCCAGGACTCGGAAGGATGAACAGGACCCTGGAGCCCACTGGGCACCTTTGCATCCGGCATCATGTCTGACTGCCATGGCCTCCTGACAATGACGAATTCTTCTCTGCTTCCACTTCCCAAATCTCATGCAAGTCCTCTCACCGCTGACCCCAACTCAGAACCCCACAGAGAAGAGGGTTCTGGGAGATGCAGGTCCCAGCCTTGGCCAAGCCTGTAGAACCCGGTCCTCCATAGACAGTAATTCTGGGGGTGGTGTCGCAGCGTGAATCCAGGTAGGGAAGGTCTGGGCTTGCTCAGGATGCCTCTCATCTTCTCCGTCCACAGAACCCACCCTCCAGGGGAGAGCCCATTCCTCAATGTGGCATTCAAGACCCTGCCTGTGGGGCATCTGCCCTCAGTGCCTTCCCCAGCCGTCCCCACCCACCTGGCTCCTGCCATCCCCCAAGCACACAATGCCCCTCCTGACAGCAAACCTTGATGTAGATTCTTCTCTCAGCCAGAAATACATTTCTGTGCATCTTCTCCTCTTCCAGCGTGGACCCTCCACATTACCTACACATCCCTCCCTGCCTCCTGCCTGGCTTCTATTTGGTCCTGGTGTCCCCCACCCCTCCCATCCTCCACACGACCCAGTGGCTTGGGGGAGTGGATCTTGTCCTCCCCGGGGTCAATCCACATAGGGGCGTACCATGGCAAATTTTTGGTCCAAGGGCTGGTTCTTCTCCACAATTGTGCAATCCAGTTATAATCCCTGCTTGGGAAGGCGATGCCTCTCTCTCCCACTAGACAAGAACAAGGACACACGTAGCCCCCCACGGTGCTGACAGCCATCATTTGAATGTAGAATGAAATCGATGCTGTGGATGACAGAGTGGAAAGAGGAAGAGCCTGAGTCCCAGGTGGCATTGTAAAGAGCTGCTGAATCAGCCAGCCCTGAAGCCTGCCCTGCCTCTGGTGGAGATTTGTTTTTTCTGTCACTTGTGATTCCAAAAGCATCCTGGCAGGTACACCTGCTTCTTGACCAGGTACACTCCTGTTATTTCCCTCCAGGCCCAATGCAAATGTCACCCCTCTACAAGTCCCTCCCTCGTGTGTCCACCCTTGGTGCCCTGAACCTCCACTTGTTCCAGCACATTCTTTGTCTCTGTCCCTGGGGTGTCACCTCCCCAATGAGTTACTGAGCTCTCAAAGAGCAAACCATCTCACGGAGACTAGAGCAAGATAAGTGTATCCATTTAATCTCATCCATTCCACATTCATTCTGCAAACATTTACTGAGTGCCTCTAAGACAGTGAGTGCAGAGACAGGATGGGTTTTGCATCTACATGTGTGCAGGAGGTAGGGGTGGGGTCATGCAGGAGTGAGAGAGACTACAGAGCACAGTAAGACACCAGGAACAACAGGCAGTACTTGGCTCGGTGGTAGTGGGGTGGCCTTGGGCTTTGGGGCCTTGACCTTCCTTCTATGTGTTCTCCTCCTGGGGAGGGAGGCAGGGAGGATTGAGAAGGCTTCGAAAGAAGAGCAGAGTGCTGAAGGCAGAACTGCTAGGGCCCCTGTGGGAGAGAGGCTGCATCCTCCACAGCTTTGAAAGAAGCGTGTGCTCAGAGGAGCTGGGCGCACATTCATGCATTCATGCATTCATTCGGCTCATATTACAGAGGGCCTCCTGTGTACCGGGCACTGTACTTGGCACTTGGGACTAACCCATGAATGAAGAATAAATGGGTCTTGTTCTGGCTCAGGGGGTCAGAAGTCCCTTCCCTGAGACCTGGAGGTATTCATGTTCACCCTCCAAGGTGAAGACATAAGATGTTAGAATCGGCTTTTGGGGTCATGGGTCTAACCCCAGGCACAAGCAGACTAGGTGACACCTGGGGGGGAGGTGTCCTTTTAAATCCTTGAGAGTCCGTGGTCAGTTTGTACCAACCTGTCTCCTCCAGATGGGTCCTGTCTGCACCCCAGATCTCCGAACAGAGCCCCCTTCTCCACAGCCCCTGTAGCTGTGAGCAGTGCCGCACACATAGGACCAGCCCTGTAAATATCTCATGCATGTATGAACGGCATACACGTGGGCCATGTGTCAGTCAAAATTCATGTTGCCAATGACAGAAACCCAACTCCAACTAGCTGAGGCCAAAGGGGAAGTATTCACTCACAGAATCCAAAAGACTGTTACATGATCAAACCGGGGAAACGCAGCAAGCAGCTGGGCCTAAGAACGACAAGAACCAGAATTGGAAAAGAACCTTCTCCTTCCATCTCTCATCTCTGCTCCTCTCTGCACAGGGCTCCGTCCTTTCTCTCCCTGCAGGCCACTCCCCGACATGACATGAAACATGGAGACTGAGCATGCCTGGCTTGCCATCCGACGTCTGCACTGCAGAGAGAGCCTGGAGACGCCTTTTCAGCATTAGCCTGAAAAATTCCCGGCAAAGGATTTGCCTAGGACAGACCCAGCTTGGATGCAATGCTCAGACCTGAACCAACCGTCTACGGCCAGGTGGGAAAAGGCATCGGAAGTGGCTCAACTTGGGCCACACATCATCTACAGACCAACCAGGCAGGGCAGAGAAGTGGGGTCCTCTAAAACATGGCGGCATCTGCAGGAGTCTAGGGGTAGGAGCAAGGAGAATCGAAACTTCTAAAGAGGGAGGCTGTTTAGAAGGGGGATGTCTAGATAAAGTGAGGAGGCACTTGTCCATGACACAATTGTAGTCTGGACGTTGAATCACAGAAAAGATTTTAAGATGCAAAATTCACCTTCCTGTATTGCCGTCTATTCAATATCTGATAACTGAATTAGCTGGTTATAGTAAAACCTGCCCTGAACCTAGAGCCAAAGGAACTAAGTTTAAAACTGAACTTGCCACTTACTAGCTAGGGCAAGTCACTTAACTTCTCTCCACCTTGGTTTCCTCATCTGTTAAATGGGCACAATACTCCCTCCTGATAGGTTTAAATGGGTCGTGGACGTGAATGTCACCAGCATCATATAGGCAGATGCTTCACCACTGCTGGTAAAAGACCTCGATGCACACATCAGCACCGGGTCAGACAAGTGGATTCCAGGGCTCCTAGTGTATAGTTTAGTTCCTTGCAACCATATGTCTCAGCCCAACAAGGATATCTGGAAAATATCTGCTCGTTCCTCATCTGGGACATCTCCTTTCTAAACATCCTCCCTCCTCTAGAAGTTTCTATGCTCCTTGTCCCAACACTAGACTCCCGCACATGCAGCCATGTTTATAGAGGACCCCACTTCTCTGGAGCTGGTTGGTTGCTTGGTGAGTGGGAATGGAAGGTGTGTGTGATCCGGCTTCCCCTGCACCATGGGGCAATGTGTGCACCTGGAGAGGGTCCCCTTCCCTGCAGTGACCAAGCTGCCCCTAATGGGAACACGACCTCCTATGTGCTGCTCAGCTTGGCTGCCTAAATATTGCCACGTCACTTTTCTGCTCCGGGACAACAATGGCCCCGACTGCTCCCAGCTCTACCTGGACCCAGGCCCTTGAGCGTCAGGGAGCAGACATGGCCCTCAGCCCTCCCTTCCCACAGCTCCCCAGTCACACCTTGCTCCCTGACATGTCCTCCCCTCTTCCCTCCAGCCACCCCATCCTGCGTATCCCTCAGGCACCTGGCCGCCTCTGTCCTCAGGCACCTGGCCTCTGAATGCTCTGGCTGACTCCCGAGCCCTCGCCTCCTGCAGCCGTACCTCCGTACTTAATTAAAGGCGAGACACGGGGTGCTGCCTTATGTTCCTTACCCAAGTTTTCACGCCCCGTCGCCGTAACTCCTGCTCTCCTGAAATTTAAAATAGAATAGGGAAGACAAGTTTCTTTCTACTGAATCCTTTTCTCCTGCCTTTTCCTCCAGCAGTTAACCTCAGCGTGGACTCTTCGAGAAGTTGTATAGCTTGAACACGGGTTAGCAGGCAAAATTCAGGAAAATAAGAAAATAATAACCGGAAAACAGGTGCCAGATACAGAGATTTTTTCCCTGCTTTAGGAATGGCAGATACACGGCGCACATGCTGCCTCCAGTCACAAGGCAGACATCACTAACCAATCACAGTGATCTCATCCAGGGAACTGGGACCCAGCCTCAGATCAGCAGCAAAGCACTCCAAGTAGGCATAACCAATCCACTGGAGTATAACAAAAAATATATTTGTTCTTTGTCCCTTGTTCCTGGTACAGAGCTTCAAAAACTAGGAGAATTTACCAAGTGGTAAGAGTGTCTTTTGTTATTCATAGTGAGCACCTGTCCTGACTTTATGCTAATGAGGTGATTCATGGTGGTCCCTTAGGTAGTTTCAAGGGAGGGGCTGGCCACACCAAGCATGTGATTAGAGGGGCTGGAACTTCCCCCACCCTCACCAACCTCCCAACCCCCAGGACGGGGTGGGGCTAGAGATTGAATTCACATGGCCAGTGGTTTCATCAAGCATGCCTACTAAGGAAACTCCAGATAAAAACTCTGAAACAAGGCTTGGGTGGCTTCCTGGTTGGTGAACACATCCATGTGCACCCACATTCCACTGGGAGAGGGTATGGAAGCTCTGCACCCTCCACCCCGACCCCACGACCTTGCCCTGTGCATCTGTTTGTCTGGCTGCTCATTTGTATCCTTTATAATAAAACAATAGTCATAATTATAGCATTTTCCTGAGCTCTGTGAGTCATTCTAGCAAATTTTCAAACATGGACAGGAATCAGGGGAACTGCCACATTTGTGGTTGGCTGGACAGAAATACATACGAAGTTGGGGCTGGTCCCCGAACTCGTGGGGTCTGCCCTGGAAATCAGTATCAGAACTGACTGAATCGTAGGACACCCAGTCTGCGTCATACACTGCTCTCAGAAGGAACCTCTAAAGACAAAGCAGAATACCCACACGGACCGAGAACAGAGGTCAGCAGCCATGGCCAAGTCCAGCCCACCACCTATTCTTGTAAATAAAGCTTTATGGGAACATAGCCACACCCGTTCCCTTACATGCCGACTATGGCTGCTTTCCAACAGCAGAGGTGAATAGTTGCAACAGAGGCCATGTGGCCCGCCAAGCCTAAAATGTTTACTACCTTACCCTTTGGAAGAAGAGAACGATGACCCCGGCCAGCACATCAGGAGATGTTACCCAAAGCAACAGTAAAACCCCCAAAGCCCTTTGAGTCTCGCTGTTTTATTTTCAAGCCTCAAGCCAGTGTTGCACTCTCTTCCCCTTTTAGTGTATACATTTCCCATGAAAGTAATTTTTAAACGACCTCCAGTTAAGCACCAAGTTCTGTTTGCTTAGTGAGTGGGAATTATTCTTCATTTCCCAAGAAGCTTGTAATTGCAGGGTGGGAGACAGAGAAGTGGAGTAAGGCTAGGGCTGAGGGGCTGAGCTTTTTCCAGAAAACCCTTTAGGAGTGACAAGAAGGTCCAGACTCGGGACTGAAGCGCTGACTCAGACACTCATGTTCTCGGTGAGCACAGGCAGTCAGCTGCCCGGTCTGGGCTTTGCTTTCACCTTTTAGAAAATGATAGCCACTAATGGCTTCCCAAGCTCTGCCAGTCTTGTCTGCAAGGTAATGGCTCCAGCGGGGCCTCTTCTGGTATGTTCCATGGGTCCTTGCACCATTTACATACTCCCGAGGAAAACCATTTGCAAACTGTGTTCCGTGGGGCCCTAAGGTTTCCACAGACTTTGAAGGACTACTGGGGTAGAATGTGGATCCCAAGTCCATGCCAACTTAACCACAATATTTCCTATTACCCATTTTATTTGTTTGAGAAGAGGAATCCGCTGATAAAATAAGGTGTGAAAATCACTGGTCTAACTGGTTCATTCAAACTCAAACACTTATGGAAACAGACAGATAACATAAATGAGCAAATCAGGGAAGGCATGGGATAATAGGGAGTGGTGGGGCCTGTGGCAAACTGTCCAAACAAGAGCAGGTGCCCCTGAGATCTAGCCATGTAGAACTACAAATTTAATGTGCCCAAATTTTCCAGTAATTTTTAGTAAATCAGGAAATTTAAGTGGCTATTTTCCAGTTACTAAGACGTGCAGGTCGAACAGATTCCTATCTGTGAACCAGATGCAGCTGGTAGACGGTCAGTCTGCAACTCCTGGCTAGGGCATTGCCTTTGAGAAAAACCAGCCAGGAAGGGCTGCTGTTTCCCCGAATTCACTCCATAGGCCAACATGGGGCTCCTGAGGTGTCACCTCTCCTATGAGTTGCTGAGCAACTCAGGAAAAACCCACCAAAAAGACAGGCATCCCAGTCCTGACTGCTGGCCCTAACTAACTGTGTGAACCTGGATAAGGCCTTGAACTCCCTTAGCAGGTGTCTGAACAAATGTGATGATAATAGAGCACCCCAGATGAGTGAGAGGGCTGGAAGAAGAGAGCACACTGCAGGTGAGTGCATCCCCTGCAGCCCAAGTGGCACCCGGTGGGACACAACAAGGGCGTTCTCTCCTGGGGAGATCAGGGGTGCACTGGGTGGATGGTACCTGGCGCATGGGTGGAGAGTCCCCCGATCAGCCCCAGGGGTGCAGTCTGTCCAGAGAGCTCGAGCCCCCCTCTAAGGGGAATGAAAAATGACCACCTTCCACCCCAGCTCTCCTGTGCGCAGAGGAGAAGCGAGAGCCCCATTGGAGAGGAGCGGGCGCCTGGGCCGGTGGCTGTCGAGCGGCATCATTAATAAGATAGATGTTCCTAATGGCTCCAAGAAGGATCATGGAGCTACTCATTATCGGGGGTTGAAATCGCTAATTATTCGTTACTCTGCAGCTGTCACTCGCCGTGCCCACCCAAACCATGGCCCCAGCAGCGGTCCTTTCTCCCATGGCCAACAGGGGGCCGTGAGCACGCACGGCCAGCCCCAGGGCTGGGGGCAAAGTCTTCTTCCTGCATTAAATACTTATTAAAGTTGATTAGAACTCAATGCACCATAAAATCTCTTTCAAGTCAGTGAAATGCCTTTGGCTACAGATTTTTTCCCCTCAATTCTATCCAAAAGGAACTCCCAAGCACTCAGAGTATTGGGAAAATTAGATGAGGGTTGAGGAGGGGGAGTGCGGCATTCCAGATTGGGAGAGGGGGAGGTGGGTTTAGAATATTTATGGGAGAAGATAGCAGAGCCTGGAATGAGGGGCGTCCAGGAAGAAAAAGGGAGTGTGGATGCAGGCGGGGTGGGAAGGCTGCCGGATGCATGTATTTTTAGGAACGATATTACCCTGGACCTAAAAATATGAGACATGGCTGTCTTTAAAAGCGATCTAGGCCCTATTTACATTTCAGAGCAAACAGCATATTGTTTTCATCAGGGGGAAATAAGCACTCATGTTTACCTTATGTTTCCTTCAAAATATTTGCATTTCAAAGCCTTCTGAGCTTTAAGTTTCAGAGCTGTTCAAAACGTGGCACCTGGGCTTCTCCCAGATGGGCCGTGTTTACAGCAGCAATCCATACCACCCAGCCAGGAAGACACCCCCAAAAAAGAGGGGGGCTCTCTAAGGACCATGATGCATCCCCCAGGGGCGCTGCAGCTGGGACCAAAACTGGTGACCAAATGAGAGATGGGAAGGCCAGACAGCCCAGTCCCCAAAGCCTCTACGTGGGGTCTACAGGTCTTCCTCTTGCAGTGCCCTTCCATCCTCCCTGTGGACAAAGGAGGGGGCAGCGCTGCTCTGCTCAGAGGGGCAGCCCCGGAGCCCTCGGGAGATGTGTCAACCGGCGCAAGGAGCAAGTAGCGATCCCGGTGCCAGCGTGCCAGACCAAATGACTTCAACTCACTCTTCTTGCCCCCAAATTTTCATTGTTCATTTCACAACAATTATTGAGGGCCTACTATGCCCCAGGCCTTGGCATGGGACTGGAGCCACAGTGATGAACAAAGCCAGTCAGTGCTGGCCTTTACTGGACGCTTACTCTGTGCCAGCCACTGTTCTGGGCTGCACGTTAGAACCAGCTAGCAAGTTTTTAAACATCCCAAAGCCTGAGCCACGCCCCAGACCAGGGAGATTTTAGTCTCTGCAGGTAGGGGCCCAGGCACCATTCATTATTAAAACTCCCCACGCCAAGTCTGAGACCTGGTGTTCTAAGTGTTCCACGTGTATGAACTCATGTACTCCTCAAACAGGCTTCTGAGGTGGGAACAACGATTATCTCTCTTTTAACGATGAAGCACAAGAATGTTAACACAGCTGAGGTAGCGCGGCAGAGCCAGGATTTGAGCCCAGGTGGCTGGGCTCCAGAGACTGCACTCTCGGAGCTCTGCTGGGGTGTCTCCTGGTGCTCAGGGGGCTCCTGCTCTGGAGAGAGGCCACTGGAGAGACACTATGCGAGAGACAGGGTAAAGGCACTGCCCGGCTTCCAGCCACAGCCATTCCAGCCCTGTCTATGCCGGCCCCAGCCAGAGACTCGCTGTGCCAGCCTCCCTTGCAGCTAGGGTTCTAGAGGAGGAGATACCATGGGAAGTCTGCTTGGAGCTTCCGGAAAGCGCTGTGCTCCAAGGTTAAAGGACAGGTGTGTGGGGAGAGTGCCCTTCTCCTTTTCCATCCTCATCCTTCCACCTGGGATGCTTCCGTGCAAGGATGCGATGTTTGCAGCTGCGGAAGCCATCCTGTGACCACAAGGAAAAGGCCAAACCACAGATGCTGATGGGACTGTTGAACCCACCCTGGAACAGCCCCCTCCAGATGTCTCATCAGAGGGCAGAACTGACATGCCTTCCTTGCTTTCAGGTATTCAAGTATTTGCTCCTGCATCCATTAGAATTAGATTTGTCTGTGATTAACAGAAAGCCCCAGAATAACAGTGGCTTACGCACGATAGAAGCTTATTTATCTTTCACGTAAAAGCAGTCTGAGGATAAGCAGTCCAGAGTGATGGGGCAGCTTTGAAGTCACCAGAGAGCTGAGCATCTCTTCTCTCACTGTGCCCCATTGTTAGCATGTGACTTCCACTCACAAGCTCAAAGGGGGCTGCCTGAGCTCCAGGCATCGCATTTGCATCCCAGCTAATAGGAAGGAGGAGAGGTGGAAGAAGGGTGCACCCACCCCCTCCTTTTAAGAACACTTCCTTGAAGCTCTTCTGTCTATATCCCATTGACTAGGAGTTAGAGACTGACCACACCCGGCTGTAAGGAGGCCAGGAACCGTGTTTGTTCTGGGCAGCCACGAGCCTAACTAAAATGAGGGGTTCCATTGATAAGGAAGAAGGATATTGGGGAACAATATGCAGTCTCTGCCACACAGCTGAGGCTCTCCTAATTAATCCAGGTGGTTGGTTGACACCTAGGCAGGAAGGGGCTCAGAGGAACTCCTGTTAGCCAGCGCAAAAGGAGAGAGAACAGCGTCCAAGACAGGAGCAGCAGCACAGGCCAAGGCCTAGGCGTAAGAGGAAGTGCGGTGAACGTGGAGAACGGAAAGCAACTCTGTGACTCGATGGTCAAGCAAGGCAGGTGCCAAGTTGAGGTGGGAGAGGCACCAAGAGACTAACCCATGCGGGACCCTTACGTGACACCATGCCGAGGAACTTGGACTTGATTCGAAGAGTGACAGAGACCCACTGGAAAGTGTTTGGCAGGAAAGTGACATGGCCAGGGTTGCACTCTAGTCGCAGGGTGGGGGGTGCATCGGGTTGGGGCAGGGGGTCACAGTGGGAGGCTCCCGAGGGCCAGGAAAGGGGCGGTGCTGGCCTGACGCGGCCCAGTGGCAGGTCCTGTCTCCAGGGGGCGGCAGGTGAGGGATGGTTTAGAGGGGTGCGACTCAGACTGTCTGCAGGTGACATTTGAAGCTTGCACCAGAACCTGAAACAACGCTGTGCTTCCTTCATCAAGAAAGTCTTGTGACAAAAATCACGTGTATCTATGTGTGTGTGTGACTAGGAGCTGAATTACACACGTGCTTAGTGTTATATATGCTTCACTCTCGGATGCAAGCTCCTTCCTTCTTCCTGGACCACTAACAGTTTGCAGACCAGCACGAATCCGTAGACTACTCGGAACATCACTGGTCTCGAGGACAGGAGCCCCTGAATGCCTCGTGAGAGGCTGCCCTCTCGGACCAGCGCAAACCCCAGTCTGCTCCACAGCTGACACAAGCCTTGCCGTCCCTTCCTTGCTCCAGTGCCCTGTACCAGCTCACCACACCCCTCCAGAGGCCACCTGTGGCCCTTGGCAGAAGGACAACTGCTGACCAACTCTTGGAAGAGCAGCAGATTTCCAGGTAACCAGCCTGTGATAGGAGGCTGGCCTGAGGGTCCCTCACCACCCACATGGAGCCCCAGGGACTTACAAAGCCCTCCCTTGCCAAGCTTTTTCCAGAACAATGTGATTGCCTTAGGGAAGGCAGAGGGAGAAAATGGTCCTCAAACTCACTCCCTGGAGAGAGGCCAAGGCAAGCTGTGAGATTAACTCCTGGGGAGTGCTCAGTTTTTAGGCTATTCTAAAAGGGAAGGAAGGAGGGAAGGAGGGAAGGGAGGAAGGAAGGAAGGAAGGAAGGGAGGGAGGAAAGGAGGGAGGGAGGAAGGAAGGGAGGGAGGAAGGAAGAATGGGGCTCTATGCAGTCAGCCTGAAAGGCAAGAGCTCCCCTGCAGCATAGCAACGGGGGCTCCAGGTCCAGGTGACCTTGAACACCACATGCCCTACCCACCGCAGAGCCTGTGTGCTGCTGGGCCGGCTCCTGCCTCTGCCGGCTCCTCCCCTCTGCCGGCTCCTCCCCTCTGCCGGCTCCTCCCCTCCGCAAGCTCCTTGTGGGCACTGGTTGTGCCGGTCACCTCAGCCTCCCCAGCAGCCCTCTGTGCATGGCCCGGAGCATGACCAGTGAGCACTGATGGCTCACGTGTGCCAAGCACCTGTCAAACAACTTCGCGTGTATTAACTCGGTTAGTGCCGATGCACGGCAAACGCTTGTTGTGTCAATTCATTGATTAATCGGAATGCATCAGTGCTTGGAGGTTCTGCCCTGCTCCCTCAACAGCTGGGTCCACACAGCTCTCCAGCAAGAGCCGGGCACAGGGGTGGGCTGTGAGGACGAAAGGCACCTGATTTGAGCTCAGAAGCAAAAGCAATGAGTTCCCCGAGAAGAGGCTCATCCCATGTCAGTACAGGCTTCGCTGGGGTATCCCAGTGGCCCGTTTACCAGCCACAGTATCTGGGAGGAAGGGGGCTCCAGAGCCTCCAGGCAGGACTCCAGGGAGAGGTGGGGTCTAGAGATGCCACTGGGGTGTAGGGGACAGACTCAGCCCCTCAGAGAAGGCTCTTCCAGGAGCATGCAGCCCACCTGTTCATTGGGCGGATGGCAGACCCAAGGCCAACAAGGGGAAGTAGTGGGTCCAATGTCACATCAAGGATGACAGGGCTGGGGCCAGCCTTATCCACAATGCACTGCCTGGCAAGGAAAGTGGCGCAGTTCAGCTGAACACATGAGATACACAAAAGACGTGACCACAATGGGGACACCAGCCCCTCACTGGAGCCCTCTGCAGCACTGACCAAGGAGTAGGGCTGGACAGTTCATGATCTTTCTTCTAAACCCTACCCAGAGAACTCAGGCCAGGGTCCGGGAAGCCAGCAGAGGACATCAGAGGCACAGGCCAGCTGCCCTCCCAGCTGGCTGCACCCACAGTCGAGGGCAAGGCACCCACCCCAGACCTGTCCTCTCCGCCCCTCCACTGTAGATGCAGGAGCTCCGGCGTCCCCACCCCGACTAGTGGAGCCCTGCCCTCCACGCAGCCCTCGTCTCCAGCTTCATGTTTTATGCCGAGGGAATCGGGGTTTAGGAGGGGTGGGTAGCCAGGGGCAGGCCGGAGAAGCATGAGAGAGGCAGTGAATGAAATTCTTTGTTTAAGGAAAGCGTGAGCCGCACGTCTGCAAGCCCAGGAGAAGCATGTCATTTTGCTGGAAATGCGATTTTCCCTAACAAGTACAGAATTCTACATGACATGTTGAAAAGTGTATCTCTTTGAGAAGCTGCTCTGTATCTCAGAGGCATCATCAGTACAGAACCGTGTAATGTGGCAGTTGCCATGGCAACACCTCATTTTCCATAGACAGGAAAATCAGAGCAGCTAAGTCGATTGAAAGGCCCCTAATAATGTCTGGAGACCGGGCTGAGATGCGGTGCTGGCTTTCACAGAGCCCGGGGTGCATTTGGGGGTCTAGGGGCCACCTTATATGTGCTTCATGGAGAATCCCCAAGATCATGTTCAGGGCCTCCTCCTCATCTGTCAGACGCTCAGAGACAATGGGATTTGTCCATGGCCACCCAGTAAGGCAGTGACAGGGCCAGGGTGACCAAGCTCCCGCCTCCATGGGCAGGCAGTGCTTGTGGCAGAGGTGACACTGGCCCCCACTCCTCCTGCCTGCAGCATCCCCTTATGTCACTGTTTCTACTAAAGAAGTAATAGCCCTGAAGACAGACATCGTCCTTAGCACTGGGCAGCAGAAGAAAGCATGTCCCCAGCATCTACCCCCCATATGCTCCGCCCACTCATGTGTCCCTGAGGACACCCAGTGTGAGCTCCCAAGCACAAGGACAGGCCTGCTCAGAGTGGGGGCTCCATGCACAGGTGCAGCGCTAACATTCATACACACGCCCATGGGCCCCCCAGTACAGGAGCCACAGCCCAATCACCCCAAGGCCAGGCACAGTGTCTGGCAAGGCTGGATTTGCACAGAGGTGACACCTCAAATTCAACACACATGTGCATGCACATGCTGCAGCCAAGGCTCTGCCCCCACAGGCATCAGCAGTGTACCCCTACTTCTCCAGGCATCAGCACGCAGCAGGGTGGCCAGTCCCTCCCTCAGCACAGTGCTCTGCGGTTCGCCAGGGGTGGGGGCAGGATGCTCAGAGGGACTCAGCCCACTCAGGAGCCCACGGATGCAGCGTCCTTGCCCCTGTGGATTCCTGAGTCGACACCGGCTGGCCCTGGGGTGCCCCCCTCCAACCTTCACTCTCGTGTCTGCTGGTTGTGCATGTCACCCTGCTCCCTCCCAGGAGGTGGCTGGCAGCTAGCACAGAGCGGGAGCAAGAAAAGCATCCATCCTGCTCTGTAATCTCCAAACATAAGTCAGCATGGGGAACCGGGGAGTTATGGTGAGGGAGAGGCACATGCCCCCCTCAACTTCCCAGAGGAAAAATTTTATATAACTGTCAGAGATGTAATAGAACTGTCAGAAGTACAGGAAACCAGCTCCACAGATTACAAAAACACATGTCAGGGACCTATTGGTTTAGTGACAGTGTGAAAATCACAATTTTTCCGTCAAGATGGAAAATAGAAACAGAGAAAAACCAGGAGCACTTTGACATACATCAGCTGACAGTGGCAAGCCCGACCCACCGTCTTGGGGGAGACCCCCAGAAGCAGGTCCAAGTGACCGGGTTCCCTGTCCCCACCCAGCATGGACCCAGGCTGAGAAAGTAGGGGTGTGACCCTCCCCACTGCAAGATCGGGCTCCTCCCCACTGTCCTGGCTAGTGGCTGTCCCCCAAGGACAGGCCTGCAGCCTGCGGAGAATCCCAGAGTGCCCAGGTCACACGTTGGCCTGGCCACTCAGTGGTGAAAGAGCCGGCCTCAACCCCAGGCCTCCTTCCCTCTTTTCTGAGGTCAGGTGAAAGCCCAGTGTGCCCCCAGCCCCCTACCCAGGGGCTCAGGACAAGGCAGGACAGGCCAAGGGACAGGATATTGAGAGAAACCACGATGCTTAAAAGCTGCCCACACACCTCTCAGCCGTGCGTGGGGCTCCCCACGGCCCCTCTAGAGAGTCACCTTGTGTCTAAGCAGCTGTGCACCCCAGGTCCACCTGCCCGGCAGCCCTTCCTGTGGTCGTAACCAGAGTCCAGGTGGAAGCACCCTCGTGTCAGCTATAGCCAGGACCAGGTGACAGATTTTGATCATCCTTGGCACGTGGACAGTGTGTGACGCCTCAGAGGACCGGGAGGTGCTTTGTAGTGAGATAGACCTGGGCTCGTACCCCAGACCCAGAGTCCGCGCGCCAAAGCTGTTGATCTCCTGGAACGTTCCTGGAGACGAGAGCACTTCCCTTTCTCCTGTGGGAGGACTTTATGAGACAGCAAATCACATCCGGGTTTCCAGGCTCTGATACTAACCCTTCAACAGCCATCCACGCGGCCCCCATCTTTTCACGTCACGCTGCTGTGAAAAAGCATTTTGCATCCTGAGCTTTGCTGAGACTTCGTTGCCTTGTCTATAAAATGGAAATCACGATTCCACCCTCATACTTCACCCTAAGGCCAGAATGAAGCCGCTTCAGTCCCTGAAGCACTTCCTGCGGGTGTCGATCCGGGTCCTCCGAGAAGCAGGCACCCAGATGGGCGTCAGCGTGCAAGGAATTTAACAGGGAAACGTCCGTGTGAGGGAAAACGGAGAGGAAGGCAGGAAAGGCGGCAGAGCCACTGCCGGGTCACGGAGCAGCTCTGGCCACGGGGAAGGAGAGCTGCTGCGCAGTCTGAGAGGGGTTTGGCGAGGCCACAGCTCGGGGTCGGAGCACGGTCCTTGCCTTCTGGAACGTTCTGGCCGGGCTCAGTCTCTGGCTGGCAGCATAAACACAGCCACCCTGGATGTCAGCGCGTAGCAGCTGGGGCCCTGCTCAGGTGGGGCTCCCAGGGGGAGAGGTCACCAAGGCACCTCCTCATGGCCACCCCAGCGTCCCACCCCACATGCTGTCCCTCTGCCTACAATACTCGTCTCCTCCACTAATCTCTTCTCCTCCACTCTTCTCCTCCTGGCTAATCCTGGCCCATCCGGTGAGTCTTGGAGCAGAGGTCTCTTCTTCCAGGCAGGCTTCTCTGATCTCTGCCCCTTCCCTCTCCTGGCACTTACTGCATGTGCTGCAGTTGCATGGAGAATCCTCATTTTCCCCAGTGCACTGTGTCCCACTCACAGCTGCGCCACCCCCGATCACAGCCCACCCTGGGCCTGGGGCTGGGCCTGCTCTCATGAGCATTACTGAATGGGGAAGACAGACAAATGCCCCCATGGCTGGCAAGGGTATCTGAATTTGGGAGTGCTGATTCCAGAACCCCTCACCTGTCCCATTATGAATCCCCTGCTCAGGGGGTGTGCAAATTATTGGTAACGGGAAGGGTGAAGGCCCTCACCTGGTCAGAGCAGCAGTAGACATAGGTAGGTGTCTGCCCCACCTCTGCGTGGGCCCATACCCAAGATGCCTGTGTCCATGCACCCCTGTGCCAGGAAATAGACAGGTACTCAGCACCCTTCTTGATGCTGGCCCAGGGAAGACAGCATCCAGGAAGCAGGGGCGCCATCCATGGGCTAGGAGGCACTTAGAGTCACCAAGCATCAGCCCCGAAAGGGACCTCTGAGCTCATCTGCTCATAGTCCCCATTGGTACACATCGGGGGAGTGAGTTACCAGCCCTCTGAGCTATTGATTCTCTTAACCTTCTTGATGGCCAGAGGAGGTTCTGGGGCAGCCAGAGTTCCCCAAGCTGGTCACTGCTGGCCATGAGCAGGCTTGCCTGTTGACCCCACGAGGTTGTACAACTTTTATCCTTCTCTATGCATGCCATGACATTGAAAGGCCAAGAGGCACACAATTCTAGTCTGATCCCATTATACAGATGAGGAAACTGAGGCCCAAGAAGAGAAACATCAGGAATGAAGAAGTCTGGTTTCTCATCCCAGGTAGCCACTGGGTTCACCATCCCAGGACACCTCAGCTCTGCCCACCTCAGGCCATGGTCAGCTCCAGATCCCCTTGGGCCTCCATGCCAGAGCGGCTTCTCCTCTTCTCACCAAGACAGCGGCTGGAGGATCCCTACATCCCTCCTGACGTCCTCTGGAAAGAGTGAGCTCACCTCTCCAGCAGCCATCTCCATCTTCTCTGGTTTCCCTCTCGTCGGGGAAGGCATCATGCCGGAGAGCAGGATGTTCAGCTAATAAATATGTATGCGGGATTTTTATTACTTAATAGTTGTAAGGTTAATCGTCGTAGTGAACGCCTATATTTAATGTGTCAATGGAGCTGCAAAATGCCAAACTGAATAGCTTTAACACACATTAGTTCTACTTGTGAATCTACAAATAGGAACCTTGTCAGAAAAGTATTCAAACCAAGATCAGTATTGATTTTGGTCCTCGGGAAAGGCGCTGGACTGTGACAGTTTAAAATGATAAATGTCTAGAGAATTATTTGCCCGTATTGATAAAAAGAAGCAGATATAAAGCTGACAGTCTCGGAGGAGGCGTCGCCGGTGAGTGTGGGCAGCACATCTAGCATCGTTAGGGGCTTGCAGCTAATCTCCCCTTTGATATGGAGAAGGTCTCCAGCGGATCTGGCCCTGCCCTGGGCCAGGCTTCTAGTGATTGCTAAGGAGGGGCTCTCTGAGCATGCTCAGTCCGCTCCTGGGCTCCTGCCCTGACTGTGCCACCATGTTTTTGGAGGGGAGCGTCCTGCAGGGACCCAAGCACCTTCCATGGCACTGCTCCTGTCCTGCTCAGTAACCTTCCAAGGCTCACAAAGCAAGATCGAAATCCTCAGCCTGGCCTCGGAGCTCTTGTCCCAAATGACATTGCCTCCCCCAACCGCATCCCCCAGAGCTCAGCCCCACAGAGCCTCTGCCCGCAAGACTGGCAGGTGGCAGCTCTTGCGAACTCTTCCTGAAGGCTGCATTCTCACCAGTTCTCTGGCCTAGAATGCACCCCCTACCCGTTGTCACTGCCTGAAGCCAACGCTTTCTTCAGGACAACTTGACCCCCATATTCTCTTTGGGTCTCTGCTCCAATGCCAAGTGCTCTAGAAGCTTCCTGGGATGCTCTACCTGAAAGAGCATTCCCTCTCGCACTGTCTCCTTAGCCTGCTGTGTGTCTGTGCCAAGCCTGCATCACCACCTGGTATATACGTTTATATGCTGGTTGACTTTTATCTGTCTCCCTCGACAACAACGTAAGTGGCATAGGGCAGACTTTGTCTATTTCATTCACCAGTGTCTGGCACATGGAAGGTGCTAGATAAGTATTTGTCGACTGAATGAATGAGTGAGTCCTTTAAGAAGGCTCCACAACAGCCCCCAGCTCAGTGATCATCCATTCTTCTCTTCTCCCCAAACTGATTCAGGACCTTTCCGGTTCTCCCACCACCCACTCCCTCATTCAAAAACCTTCCATGGCTCCCTGTGGCCTGACGACCAGGCTTGAACTCCTCAGACTGACCTGTAAAACCATGCCCCACCCCTGCTCCTGTCTTCCGAATCCCGAGCTAGGTTTCCTCTTCCTTCCTGCGGTCCGGGACCTGGCCACGCTCTCTCTGCGTACCAACTGGGGCTGGGGCTTCTGTGAACATCCCCTTGGCCCAAGTGTGGCTTCGCCCTATTTTGCCCTTGTGGTTGGCTTTCCATTGTGCAGCCAGGGCCCTGTCCTGTCCTGTCCCCGCCCAGGGCATGGGCCACACCACAGAATCCAGTCCATGTCTGAGCTCTGCTTGTTTCCTGGGGACCTCAGTCACGAGCCCCTTCAGTGGGCATCACATCTGCATAAGCTTCCACCCAGAGGGTGCGCCTGGGTGCTGTTTTAAAATACCAGCCCAAGAGGTCTTTTCCCTTCTAAGTTGTCCGCTTTCCTTTCCCTGCCCCTGTCTCTAAGTATCCTTGCCACACAGGAGGACCCAGAAGGCACCTCCTGGACTTCCTGGCCTTTGCTCCTACAAGAGTAAATCTGTCAGAAGAACGTGGAGGCTTTGCAGGGCCAGGTTCTTAGCAGGAAGCAGGGAGCATGGAAGAAACATGAACACAGAAGTATTTTTCTGCTACCAAAAAGAGATGTCCCGAAGCTGGAGGGAGGAGGGCAATGAAAGTTGTTCCTCAGGAAGAGGGAAGCCACCATCTCTGTCGCTGCCAGGCAAGAGCCTGGGGCAAGGAAAGACCCCTGGAGGGACTCGGGGGCCACACCGTGGGCAGCCCTGAAAGGAGCCCCGTGTCACAGACAGGGCCGGAAGGTAACAGAGAACAGGCTGTGCCCTGAAGGGGCCCTGCAGGCTGGAAGAGAGGAGGGTCCTGGGGATCTGGGGGTGATGCCCACAGGTCCTCCCTGTGACACCCGTGCCCCCACCTGGGACGCAGAGGACAGCCGCAGAAGAGCTGAGGTGGCAGGTTTCTGCCAGCCCCCCAGGCTGGGCCGTGGAGGCAGCCGTGGAGCCAGGAAACAGAGACAGGTGACTTGTCTCACCAGTTGAGTCAACTAAGACTTGTACCCTCAGCAGCAGGCCTGCCACCTGCCGCCTGCGCCACCAGTCCGTGCACCCTGAGGGCGGGTGCTGGGCTTCCTCCTCTCTGTCACTTCACATCTGCCCAGGTAGGTGCCCAACAAGAACAGGTGGGACTTTGCCGCATGCAGAGGGCTGGCTCCCTGCACTTTCGCAGACGCTTCCTGCCCGCTTCCCGTCACGGAGAGGCTGCGGGCATTTGTCACTAGTGGGTTACCAGGAAGGACCTTGGGATGAAGACACAGAGCGTGAGCCTGCTCCCTGTGCCAGCTGGGGCCCTGGGGCCAGGCCAAGGGGGGAGAGAAGGAACCGTCACAGACCTTCTTCCACTGCGACACCAGGCCTGTCTTGCTCCATGTGCTCTTGACTGCCACCCCGAGCTTCTCCCTCGTGCCTCAGGAAAGATCCTGGTAGGACCTAGAGCCGGGGGACCCTGAAGGGGTCTCAAGAGACCCCTAAGTCAAACTACTTGCTGTACACCTACAGGTGCTTAGGCCCAGAGAGGGCAAGCTGCTCACCCAATGTCACACAGCAGCTTAGCAGATTTGAGACCACAACTAAGTCTCTTGCTTCCCTGGAAGTTACCCTTTCTATGAATAGCACCCCACAATATCTTGCAAGAAGTTATTTGAGCTTCCATGTGACTGCCAGACATCCACAGCCACAAGGGTCCTCTAGCTAATATAACTGCTGAGGCACAGGTGGCTTTAGCGGGAGCGATGAGAAGTAGACTTAGAGTCAGAGACCTGGTTCCAGGACGGCCTGTGGCAAGCCCCCCTTCCTGGGCCTCCAGGACCTCGGAAGGCTGGTCTCCTCAAGTAGGAAGGGAAGGGCACGGACTAGGTCAAGGTGAATGGGGTGGGAAGCATGGGTGCACCATAAGAAAGGGGTCCCCCGGCAGCTTTGCTTTCAGATGTCTTTCATTTGGAGCTTCTGCTCAGAGTCATCCAAAAAGGGGCTTCCACTAGCACGTACCACTGGCCCCGCCCAGGCAGACACTGTAAGAGGTTACACCGTGGCTCGGTAAGAGAAGCTGCACTCGGCAAAGGAGTCCCCAGGACACCCTCAGCTTTGGAACCCCCCCTCCACTGTCCCAAGGCAAAGTTGTAAGGAAAGCCTTTGACAACCAGTGCTCAGTACAGGGGACGGGTGGATTCTGAAAGGCACCATGGTGTTGCCACCAGGGAAGAAAGCTACCTTCATCTCTTCTTTCCTGGCAAATTAGGTGGGGGAGACTGAGTCTTGCAGTCATGAGAGCCTGACCCCAGAGGAAGGCAGGGAGACTGCAGCAGGATCAGAGACAAGTCACCGGGAGTTTGCAAGGGGCGGGAGAACGAGGGGTCAGCAGTAGAGAGGCTGCAGCCGGCCTCCACCGACGGCTGGGCAGCTGACAGAGCTGGGAGGAGGTGACCAAGGCTCCACGCGGGTCAGAGCCAGGCGCTGGGCACCCCGCTCAGAGCTGACCGCTGGGGGTCAGGGGTGGGAAGAAGTCAGCTCTGCAGGTTCGAGACCGGGAGGGCAGCCTTCCTGAGCAGCCCCCAGCCCCGAGCGTTGCCGATGAGGTGGAGCGGCTGGTGGCCCGGGGAGGCAGGCTGTGGGCAGCTCGGCCTGGTCACCGCTTTTCAAGGGCTGTCCTACCGTCACTGTGCCTGACCCTCCGCAGTCCCCGCACTCCCTCAAACCTCACTCTCTGTCTGCACAGGCACAACTCTTATTTTGAAGGGGAGGTTGGATTCAACACAATAAAGCTAGGGACAAAACAGATACGTTTTAAGGGGGGTGATGAAATCTGGTGTTCTGAATCTAGTGCTATTACCCCGTGAACCCCAGAGGCCCTAAGAGCCCTTGGAGCCCAATGGGGGTCAACACTTCAAGTAGCAGAGAACCATCCTTCACGTGTGGTCTTCCTTGGAACCCCGAATGTAGGGCCAATGGAAGCAAAGCGGTTGTGGTTGGAGGGGGGTAGAGGGGACTCTCTCCTGCCTACGCCTTTCCCCCGCCCTAACCTGGCTGGTGAACCCCAGGGTTCCGTGGATCATAGTTTGAGAACTGATGGTTTTGTCTAATCCCTTCATTTTACAGATGGAAAAATGGAGTCACAGAGAGAGGAGGGGGCTTGTTCAAGACAACACAGACACTCGGGGAAAAGAGTTTAGGACCTGGGACACAGTAGGAAGGGAAGAGTCCTGCTCATTCTTTTCTAGTATCAGAAAACCACAGCTCACGTGTGGACAGAGGACCCAGGAGTCCCCAAATAGTCTTGGGCACGGCTCTGTCCCCTTAGAGAAGCTGAGCGCTCCCTCCAGGAAAGAGAAATCCTCTTCCTGCCGCACAAACTGTTCTTCCCCTTCCCGGTCTGCCTTCCTGTGCCTTTCCCTCCCTTTCCTGTCAACAGGCAGGACGGACACGGCCCCAGCAGTTCCCGACACGGCCGGAGCCCTTGCTCCCTGCTCGTAATTACCCTGTGATAGATGTCGGCCTTGCTGCTAAAGGTATCTGCGTGCAGGCTTTATGGTCATTTTCCAACAGCCCAGACCTTTTAAACTCTCTTGTGGGAGCAGGTTAAGATGATTATGCAGATGGATGGACCCCGGTGCAACATTATGTCAGCGATGGAGATGTAGGAGCTGCAAGTGGGGCGCGATTACTGCGAGAGGAGGCTGCCGCCGCGGTGCAAGGCGGACAGAACCTGCACGAGAAACCTGGGCTCCAAGAGCAGCCTCAGACACACACACACACACACACACACACACACACACACACACACACACACTCCTCCTTAGCCTCTCTAGTCAGTTGTCTGGCTACAGTCAGACTCTGTTCCCATGGAAACGTGAAATGTCAACCACATCTGTCATGGTGCCAGGAAGACACAGGTCTGCTGGGAAGAGAGGCAGCCGGGACCCAAGGAAGACCCGCTCCCAGGCTGGCTTGACAGGGATGGGAAGACCTAAGTCAGATGCAGAGACAGACCCCCAAAGGCCAGCCCAAAGAGCGACCCTATGGAGCGGCAGGCTCAGTCAATCCCTAGACAAGGGTGAGGTCGGCAGGCGGAGGTGTTGGTGCCGCGGCCCAGGGCACCTCCTAGCAGTGGGCAGCACACTGGGCTCCGCACATCCCAGCAGATGAGCAGACGAAGCAGAGAGGGAGACTAACACAGTCTGGTTTCCACAAGAGAAAAAGAAGCTCCCCAGACTCGGCCCTCCTTTTCCCAGTTCTAAGAGTGAGAGAAATATTTCCCAACCATTTCCTTGGCAGGTCCCTCCTGCAATAGACACAATAACTAGCTTCCTAGGGCTGCTTCTCCCAACATCCTGCCTTCAGCACAAGCCAATGGCCCGTGCCAAAGTGGAGCTCAGCGAGGCAGTTCTGCTGGGAACAAGTACACAGCAAGGTAGGGAACGGTCTAACTCAAAAGAAAGAGGAGCAAGGCTCCCCTGGGAGGTGGGTGGACAGCACAATCTTTCGGCAACCCTCCAGAAACAGGGCTGCTTCTTCCTCGGGCTGCAGAGTGCATGACTGTCATCTCTGAGGGGAGCCAGCAGGGCAGCCTCCTGTGTTCCAATAAGGGTGGAGCCATGTGCTTTGACGTCAACCAAGCAGGAAACGTGGATGACGAGCATAAAGTACCTGGGAGAAAACAGGAATCCAAAGCAGCAGTAATAATGAACAGCAAAAGAAGGACTTACGGCGTGAGTGCCCACGCCTCACCCTGGCCTTGGTCTTTGTAACTAACCCTAAGACCAGCTGTGAATGGGGGAGAGACGGCTGCTCTATGACAGCCTATGTCTGGACTGGCTCGGGGACGAAGTTGAGCCTGGGCCTGAGGCAGGGACAGCCATGGGGAGCCAGGGCCAGGGGCAGGGGGACAGGGGCAGGACTGTTACTACCTTTCCCATGCAGATTCCATTCCTCTGGTTCTGGGTATAGGAGCTTAATGAAGCCCAGGACTTGGATCTTCTGAAGCCAGGAACTGGAAACAGACAGGAGAAATGATGGATTCTTTCTTGGGGTAGAAGCAAGGACCCCAACACCCACTCTCGTCACCGTGCGCTGTGATTAGCAGTGCTCGCTGGCGAGGCACGCGCAGTGGCGGGCACTGTCCTGAATAACTTGCCCCATAACCAGGCTCTAAGGGCCATGTGATTACCCCTATTTTATAGGTGGGATCCTGAGGCTCAGAGAAACAGTGTGACTTCCTCAGAGTCCCCCAAGGCATAAAGGATCAGGCCTGGCACAGCCTGCGTAGGAGCCCTAGAGCCCAAAAGAATCAGCATCGAAGGATCCAGCCTTTGGAGCCAAACTCAGCTGGGCTGGAAATCCAGCACGGCTACGTCCTTTACCGTGTGACCTTGGCCAAGTGAGTTAGCTGCTCTGAGCCTTAGGTCCTTCATCTAGAAGTTGACATTAATTATACACATTTTCAAAAGTCATGGTCAAGTCTAGTGAGGTTGCACGGGAAGTATCCTAGACCAGGGCCCCAGCAGGGGCTCGCCACCTAGGACACAGGGTCACGCTCTGGGAAGGTGATGGAGGGCCTGTCTCCTGTACCATGGACCAGCAGGGCCTCTAAAGGCCTGGCACGAGAATAAATAGACACTGGATAAATAGCTGTGGAATGAACGTGGGCTTTTTTCCTATTGAAAAGCCACATATGCTCACAGAATGCATGAGAAATGGAAACGTGCGTTTTAAAAATGTCATGCCTGAAAGTCCCACCTCCAAAAAAATAATCACTGTTCTGCTTTTTCTCTTAGGTAACTCATTCCAGTTCTGTGAATTCCACATCTCCTAGCCAAGATTTCTGCCACTGATATAATATTTCAGCCAAAGACTTCCCCAGACAAATCAAGCTAGCAATTGTCCTGATGCCTGGGTTTCCTCCCATGAGAGCCCATTGGAGTTAGGACCCAAAGGGAGCTGCATTGCCCTTGGGTGCTGCCGCCCGTCATGAGTTTGTCCTGCTGTAGTCAAGATGGGAAGACTCCCCGTCTTGGGAAAGCTGGCAACCCAAGTGCTTGGGGCTTCAGAGCTACCACCATGTGAAGAAGGTGGCCAACTGGACCTCTAAGACAGAAGCTTTGGGGCGGAGGGAGAGGGTGTTCATCCAGCTCCCTCTGGGACGTTTCTGAGAAGTGCTCTTGGCCCTGGCATGCTCTGCAGAGACTGGCACTTATATGGTGAGAAGGGACGAGGGCTTAGAGGGCTGGAAATAAAATGGAGGGCCACCAACCCCATCCATCCTGGCTTTCCTAAGCCCTAAAGAGACAGAGAGGACCCCAGGGCTCCACGTACATGAGCACAGAAGTTAGAGGACAGGGCACGGGTCATGGGCTGCCCAAGTGGCCGCCATCCAGATGAGGCCCTTCCTGGGGCCACTCTCAGGGATGAAGGGGGCAGGGTGAAGCTGGACACTGCCCCTTGAGAATCCAGACTCATCATCTCCACAGAGACTACCACTAGAGAGAGGGCGGCCACTGCAAGGTGTGGACGCAGCAGGCAGGTAGAGCCTTACAGAGCCAAGAAAACCAGTTCAATTCACTGACAGACACTGAAGCAAGAGGGTCTCCACACCTCCCACGACCCAGGGAGGAGGGAGAAGAGTCATGGATGAGAAGGCCATTTCTCCTTCCCCCTTGCAAGGAGACAGCTCGGACGCAGCAGCGACACTGTCATTTCATGCCAGACCAGAGAAAGTTCTCACAACTGGAAGTGACCAGAAGTCCTGGGACTGCCTGTGACATTGTAAGGAACAAAAAGATTCAGCTGAGTGAGAAGGACAGAAAAAAGCAAAACCATGCCATGACTACACTCCACGGGCTGGGATCCTTCACCCAACTGGTTACAGGAGGAGGAAAGGGAGGCAGAAGAAAGGGGTGTTGCCAGGAAGGAAAGGGAAGACCAAGAGAAGACAGAGACTCAGGCATGGGAAGTCAGAACCCAGAAGCAGGCACCAAAGCCAGCACCCGGGCGGCCACGATCGGCTCCTGCTAATCCAACCGAGCCTCTGAGCCCCGGAAAACGGGCTGTGTCTCAAGGAAGGGCCTCCACTCACCCCTGGCTGCACGTCGGAATCACCGTGGGGGCTTTAAGAAATATCCACCCCCAACCCTTCTGCAGCCCCACAGAGCCCAGTGTGGGGAGTGAGCTGGGGACTGTTAGAAATTCAGATTCTCAGGCCCTACCCGTTTCCCCCTGGATCAGAGACCCTGGAAGTGGCGCCCAGCACTCTGTTTTGACAAGTGTTCCAGGTGATTCTGACTCAGGTCAAGGTCTGAGAACCACTGGACCAGAGTCTACCTGAAGACGGAAGGCCCGGGAGGGGAGGAGGGAGGAAGTGATGGGGTGGACTGCGGGGTAAGGAGACCCGTGGGAGCAGGGGGTAGTAAGGGCCTCTCCAGCTCTCCAGCTCTCCAGCTCCCAGCGGATCTGCTGAGCGAGCCGTGAGCACTGGGCATCACGCAACGCAGGGGGTCTTCCTATTGCACAAAACGCCGAGCTCCCGTGAACACGGTCTACCCATCCACTCTTGGTTTCCGAGGCACATCGGGAGTGGTCGGGAGTGGTCGGAGCAGCTAGCACTCCCATTAACCAGCCCTGATTAAATCGGCTGGGCTCCTTAAAGGGTAGCACCACACGAATGGATACTGCTAATAATATTAATAATTTGCTAATTGTCTCCAAGCTGGATTCACTCTAATCACATGTGGACAAAAGAGAGTGATTAAAAGTCTCCCAAATTCTGGAAGCCGAGGCTGCACCTTCTCCCAGCCAGGAGGGTGCAGGTGGCAGAGTGCTGTGCCGAGGACCAGAGAAGCCGGGCAGAGGGAAGGTTGCAGGGGTGATGCCTCCTGGATGGGGAAGCAGGGGGTGAGGAGAGGGCCCAGGAATGGAAGTGGGGAATGGGTACGCCTGGGCTTTCTGCTGCTGGGAGTCCCACAGAAGCTCAGCCTGCAGTGGTCCAACTCCCCAGCCTTAGCTTTTATCCAGCAATTATCTTCTCTGCCACCTCCACCAGGAAGCCTTCCCAGGCTTCCTGTGCAAGAGGATGGGCCAAGCACCCAGGTGTGGAGCTGTGCTCTGGGAATGATTCATTCCCACACACCAGTGAGCCTTAACCCTGTTTTACAGGTGAGGAATCTGAGGCTCCAAGAGGTACCGTGAGTTGGCCAAGGTCACAAAGTAACCTGGAGAGACAGCCAGGATTAAAACGCAGGTCTTCAAACACAAGGCTCTTCCCAGAGGCAGAGCCGGGGGAGCACACAGAGAGTAGCTGTTCTTTCCAAGCACTTTCTCCCCAGGTGTCATCTTTTCAACTATTTTTAAGGTAATAAATCGACAAGAGAGTTGTTTTGACTGTGGTGAAAAGTCATTAAAGAAAACAGTGTAAAAACAAGCCTGTGAGACAGAGAGAGCAGGGAGGCAGAGGAGCTGGAACTTTCTGCACACTGTCTCCTGCTAAGCAGCGCACAGGCCCGCCCCTCCCGCCAGCCGCCCCCAGCTCCCTCCTGCACCACCTAAAGCAGCTTCTCCTCTCTAGGACCCCCCCACCTCCCCATCTCCTATTACCAGTTCCCAGACCCACTTATGTGCGACTCGACAGCTCCCCGTCTAGACTGCAGGCTCCTAAAGTCTTAATTGCTCTTTCATCAGCAGAGAAGGGCTGCTTCCTCGCCAAGCAGCCAACCACTCAGCAAGCCCTTGTCGGGCTCCTACAGGGTACCAGGCTGTGCGGGGATTCAGAGATGTCTGAGGATTTGATGCATCATCTGGGGTCAGAGGAGGACAGTTCAGACGCTGCCTGGGCCGGGCTTCATGCCAGATGTGAGGCTTCCAACAAAAGCAAGACCCACGCCTTCCGGGTGCTGCGCCAGCCCCTCCCCACAGAGGGCAGGTGGGGAGAGAGACTCCGGCTGCAAGCAGCCTCCCCACGTGGCCGTTCCACAACCTGTTCTCAAGGTGCAATGGTCCCGGAGTGCCCCAGGCTGATGCTTTGGCACCCACTCCCTTCAACAGGGATTCCTGGGCCCCCATCTTTCCCTGCACTCCTTTACTGAGCGCTTACCATGTGCTGGCGCCGTGCTCTGCTCTGGGAGAGTGGACAAGATTCTCGTGGTCCTTTCCCTTGTGGAGTTTCGCCTCCAGTGTTGTAGAGATTGGCTAATTTAAGGGTAGGTGAACATGAGTTATTCATGCTCCATGGGCCCAGCTCCCACAGGCTGTCTGCTTTCTCCCTGTCCTGTCTTCTAGCCCCGCTCCCACCCGCGCCCACCTTGGCAGCCCTCGCTCCCGTGGCAGTGGGCTCTGGGCACCGGCACTGCCTTTTCTCCCTGCAGCCTCCCCACCCCAGGCCCCAGCAAGATCTGGTTGTCACCATCTGGCTTCATGAGTGGTAGCTGCAGCTGAGTGATGTTACCATGTCTCCTGGGGACAACCAGGGCAGGCGACCATGGACACCTTCATTGCCTGTCCCCAAAGAATGGCTCCACAGGGCTCAGTGGAACCACTGTCCCTTGGAGTTCAAGGCAGAAGAGAAGAGTCCTCCTCTGTCATCATTCAGGAAAGGATAGCTCCCTGGGGACCAGGATCTGGGTTGTCACAAATAGGACTGTCAAACCAAGAGCCATTTATTCATCTCACAATTGCCTAAGCGCCTCTGTAATTTTTTTTTAAGTCATCGACTGTACACAATGTGCCAACCCTGTCACTGGCTGCTTCCTGTAATCCCCACCCTGCCCTCCGCGGTGAGGAAGCCGGGCTCAGAGAAGGGAAGGGCCCTGTTCTAGGCACACAGCAAGTCCAGGGACGCTGGAATCCAGCCTCCCGGCCCCTGCCCATGGGCACCCTGCCTGCAGCAGCTACCTTCGCCGCTGCTCTCTTGTCTTCCCTGGGCAGGGGAAGGCATGAGCCGGGCTGCAGGTGCCCAGGGACTGCACCGTGGATTAACTACCTGAGGCCGTGCCTCCCTCTCCACCAGCCGCCACTGCGGCAGCCACTGCAGTCGGGATGAAATAGAGCCGCGGAAAAACCAGCAGAGCCAAGGCCATAAACCATCCCTCTGCCAGGAATTGCCCAGTGCCTCTCACAGGAGGGGGGACGACTGTCTCAGCATACGGCAGCTAGAATAGAAGAGGGGAGGGTGAGGGGTCCATTTTGGGTCCACACTGCACTCTGGGAGATCGGAAGCAGGGAGAGGAGGAGAATGGATGTTCTGCTAGGCAGAGGCCAGATGCTGTTCTATAGACTGCAGGGGGAAGGGTAGCTGGGGCGTCGGGGGAAGACAGCCCTGTCTGCAGCTGTCTGCACTGGGGGACCTCTGGCATTGGCCGTATTTCTGTAGGAGAGCCCCGTGGTGGCCTCGTAACGGAATAGTTAGGGCTCTGCTGTACTGATATGTCCATCAAATCTGCCCCTGAGGGGAGACATCATACCTTCCAGAGAGGAGAACAATGGACGCCCAGCCGAGGGGGTGTGTGTGTGTGCATGCGCGCACATGTGAGCGTTCTCCCAGACACTGCTGAAGGAAGAGATCAATTTAGAGAATTAGAGGCCAGCCCACTTTGCATGGCTTCTAGGAGGCATGTACGGTAAATAAGGATTCAGGAAAAGAAATGTTGCATCATTCAATTAATTTTAGCCTTGAATCGCAGCGGCTGGGTCGGGGAGACCACGGGCGGGGGGCGGGGGGTGTAATCAATACCGAGCATTCAGCTCGCTAACATGAAGCACATTTCATACAAAGCTGGACATTTTTCTCCTTGTCATACAGAATTATCTTAATTATTGTTTCAAGGAACAGCCTTATATAGCATCATCTACTAGTCCGGGAGGCGGCTCAGAAACTCGTCACTGGAATAATTTATGATTTTTCTTTCTAACATCTTGGTCTTGTTTGATATGCTTGCCATTTCTCCCTGACAGGGAGGTCGATTAAATCACATTTATATTGTAAACGTATGCATTGCTTTTTACCCAAGGCGCTGGATGAAGAGATACAGGGGCCCCAAGGGAGGGAGAAGCCAATCCACTTTCATATTGCAAATTTCTGCTGTTCGGAAGAAATGAATGGTTGCCAGGGAGAACTGGGAATTACTTGAGGATGCAAAATGTTATTTTAGAATCCTTTTGAGAGGGTTTTTTCCCCTCCCCCACCTCCTCCAGTATTTTCACGACTCAGGCTGCTAATGCAGGGCAGCCCCAGTCTCTATACAAACGCGAAGGAATGCACTTCACCCGCATTCTTCAGGGGATTGGCCGGAGCCAAATTTGTGCTGGCCAACCTTAAGCAGGCCGCCTCTTGGCCTCAAAGCAGGGTGGGGGCCTTGCAGAGAAAAAAGGAGCTATTCACATTTCACAAGGCATTTCACCCTTCCGGCTGACCACGGGATGGGGCCATTCTGGAAGCTGGTTGTGGGATTTGGTGGTGGGGTGGTGAAGGGGGGTGTTGTAAATAACGGAAAATGTTCAAAATGAAGAGGGGAGAGGTCATTAGCAGGGACCAGGAAGAAGTGACGCTGAACCATCATTAACCTAACCGAACTAATTAGGAAACATTCAGGTTTTATAAATTATGCAAGACGCTCAATTTATACTTTTTCAAATTCCTACCATAACATAGATAATGAGGGAACATTTACAGTAACAGCGTAACCTAATCAAGAAACCCTTTCATTAGCATGAAATCTTCCAACACGGTGTTTGCGAGCACAACAAACGGAATTACAGATGCCAGGGGAGGCCAGGGGGGAGGTTGGGCTGGGGGGAGGGTGGACGGGGGGACTGATTTCACATTTGGCAAGGCCTATAGCTCTAAGAAACCTCCCTCTCCCACCCTTGGCGTGAAACGGAGCTTTCCCCGGCTTCAGTCTTGCAAAAGGAACAGAAAGATCTGGAAGGTCTCTCTGACTTCCCAGCCCAGTCTGGGTGATTTATAACCACCTCCTCCATCTTAACCCTCTAATCCTAGAAGACTGATAACCACGGCACAGACCAGCCCTTCCTACCAGCCAAATACCCACGGAGGTCATGAGTCAGGCTCCTGTTGCAGGTGTCTCCTCCATAAACATCAGACAGGGCCTTAAGTTCCATGCACAGTGGTGACTTTGCCTGGTGGTTCTGCCCGTGGACAAAAGGCAAGGAGCATGGTCTGGGGGCTACTGTGGAATCACAGGACCCAAAGGAATCCCACCACGTTATCCCAGATCGGTGGCTCCAGTTGAACCCCCGCAGAAGAACTCAATACTTCCTAGGGAAGCACTTCCTTGCTCAACAGTTAGAAAGCCTTTCAAAGGCTCCCACAGGGAACAGGGGAAGAGGGCTGGCTACCACCGACTTCCACAACTGCTCACCCTCTCTGTCATGAGTTGAATGGTGCTCCCCTTAGTTAGCTCAGGCAACCACAAAAAAAATTACAATAGACTGGGTAGCTTAAAAAAAAAAAACCCAGAAATTTATTTCTCCTAGTTCTGGAGGCTGAGAAGTCCAAGATCAAGGTGTTGGCGGATGGCTTTCATTCCGAGGCCTCCTCACTTAGGCTCATAGGCAGCGAGTTCTCAGTGCCCACGACGTGTCTTCGTCCCCGTGCAAGCTCTCTGCTGCCTGTTCTTACACAGTCACTAGTCCCATCGTGGGCTCCTCACCCACGTGACCTCATCTAACCCTAGATACCTCCCTAAGGCCTCATTTCCAAATACCATCACATTGAGGGTTAGGGCTTCAACATGCGAATTTTGGGGGACACACATTCGGCCCCTAACGCCCCCCCAAATAAAATGTCCACTCAGAATGTGGGCACGTGACCTTGTTTGAAATAAGGATCTTTGAAGATCTAATTAAAATCAAGGATTTTGAGATGATGTCATTCTGGGTGAGCAGGGTGGGCCCTAAATTCAAAGCAAGACACGGAGGCACAGGCACTCAGACAGCAGAGACCGGAGTGATGTGTCTGCCGGCCAAGGAGACACAGGATTGCCGCAGCTGCCAGGAGCTGGGAGAGACAAGGAAGGATCCTTCCCCAGCCCTTTCAGAGCAAGTTCAGCCGTGCCACCTTGATTTTGGACTTCTGACTTTCAGAACTGTAAGAGGATACATTTCTGCTGTTTCAAATCACCAAGTTTGTGGTAATTTGTTACACAGCCCTAGGAAATGCATACACTCCCTAAGCCTTTGTGGCCGCCATCTGCAATGGCAACAGTAACAGGGCCCGGCACCCAGCGAGCACTCAATAAATGTGAGCAACTGACACTAGGTGGACCCCAGTCCTGCCTCTGAGCTCTAGTTATCGGTCCCAGTCCTGACACACCAGTGCCAGGGAGCCTGCTCCCTCTCCTACCTTCGGAAACCTGAAGACAAGGCCTTTTATGCTAACAGCTAAATACCTCTAGTTCTTTCTACCGCTTCTTGGACAACAGAGCTGTACGTCACCTCGCTCTTCTGATAACTGTCTTCTAGGCAAACCAAGGCACAAGCCGTGAGATGAATACAGGCGAAACGGAGCAGAACTGTCACCACACTTATTCCGGAACTATTAATTTATTCACTCATCATTCATTCATCCCTGCATTGAACAAAAAATGCTAAGGATCCCCTGAGTGTCAGGGACCACGCTTGCAGCTAAGGACATAGAGATGAAAAGGCAGAGTGCCTGCTCTCACCGCGTTTTCAGACTAGTTTCTACCTTTCAGACTAGCTTTCATCCTACTCCTACTACCCAACGGGGACCCCATTTTGTGGGCAAGGACCCTGCCTTAGTTCTGAGTTTCTTGAGACCCTGGGCCTTGTACGGGTTTAAGCACGAAGATCCCTGGATCTGTCTCATTCATCAAAGCCTGGCTTCCCCGCCACCACACTCCTCCCGGTGCAGGGGGCGTATTTCAAATGCCGTCATGGGGATTACCTTTGCTATAACTGTTCAGAGCGTGAGCTTCAATTACCCGATCTCTGGTTCTCCGGTGCAGGGAAACCCACGTCAGCGCTGGGGAATGTTCTCTCCCACATCATTACCCAGGTTTCCATATTCCCTCCAGTAATTTGCAAGCTGCAGACTGTAAATTCTTCCAGGAGGAGCCCCGGGAACAATGGAGTCCTGCTCTACCTCCTGAGCCGCGTGGGAAGGATGGTTCTCGGGCTTCTCCCCCTCTTGCTTTACCACGTGCAAAGCAAAGAGAGAGGAGCAAAATGTTTTCAAAATTACTCCCAAATGTTCCCCAGAAAACCTTAGGCTGACCCGGGATGCTAGTGAGCTATTCATAGGGTGACGCTTTCATAGATCTTGGTCAGAGAGCATCAATCTCCAGTTTGGGGGTGGGGTGATTGTGGTCCCAGTTTTGGCAGGCATGTATGCAGATATTCCTAAATATGCAGCCATTTGGCAGCAGAACAGCACATCTGGATAAGAGGCTAAAGGTTACCCATCCAGAGGTTTGGGGGTCAGGCCGAGACGGTGCAAAGGAGTAGCTGAGAAAACTGCTTTCTAAAGGCGGTCCCTTTGGTCCGCAGCAGAAGAACAGCACCTGGGACTCACGTCCGGCTCCAGTTCCCATGAGCTCACAAAGCCAGTCAGTGGAAGGAGACCTCTTCGCTTTATAGATGAGGGGACCAAGGCCCCCCGAGGCTGGAAAAGAAAAGAGCTCAGAATTAGCAAATTGCTTAATTAGATTATGTCGAGTCTAGATGGGAAGATTCAAACATCGTGCTATCTGGTGGGGTCAGCAGGACACAAGGGTCACCTCCCTCTGACGGCAGGGCAGATAGAGGCCTGTGCTGCATGGTAGGCGTGGTCCTGATCACTCACGGCAGCGCCAGGGATGCAGGCCCAGCCGTAGCTCTCGCCTTCGCAGCAGTCTCTGCATCCGCCAGGCCGTACTGAGCTTGCGTGTGTGCCCAGCTCTGGAGGAGATAAGAAAAGGCATGTACACGTAGCTGGAAGTC
The DNA here is from genome assembly GCF_000956105.1 of Propithecus coquereli. Taxonomy (NCBI): domain Eukaryota; kingdom Metazoa; phylum Chordata; class Mammalia; order Primates; family Indriidae; genus Propithecus; species Propithecus coquereli. Next base: position 3,294,806 of record NW_012154174.1, read on the forward strand.
ACGTCTTAGATAGTTCATGGGCATAAGTAAAAATTCTACAGGCAATACATGCTTCCATGGCATCATTTCGGTACCTAAAATCTAAGAAGAGTAAGAGGTGAGGGTGTGGGGCGGGAGGAGGTATAGGGAGGGCCGCGTCTCGAGGGCTGGGTGACATTCAGGCTGCTGCGGAAGGAGCATGAGTGGGGACTGGAAGTCCACGCAAGTCAGCAGAGGGGAGGCCGTGCTGCTTCTCAGCTGTCGCTCACAGTGGCTTGAAGTCTCTGGGCCTTCTTGTCTTCATCTGTAAAATAAGGAGAATAATCACTACCCTATGGGGTTACTGTGAAGCTTAAAACACTATGACACGAGTAAAGAGAAAAGCACGCTGCCTGGTGGATTTTGAGCACTGCAACATTGCTGGCCAGGACGTGGGGCCACTGCTGGAGAAGGTGGTGCAGGGAGTGTCGGGGAGGACAGGTGGCTCACGCAGGGAGTGGTGACTGATGAGGCTGTGCGTGTTGAGCCTTCCAACGCCAGGTGAAGAGTTTGAACTTGATACAGTGGACACACATGACATGTCTTGGGCCTGGAAGGTGACAGGATGAAGGTGCTGCTTGGGGGTTTATAAAGGACTGTTCTGAAGGCCAGGAGATCCTGGTACACTCTGGAAGACTACTTGGTCAGTGGGCAGCAATAGTGGTCCTCACTGTCCTAAGGCCACCATGGAAATTGGTTGTCTTGACAACATTCCTCCCCAAAGCCAGACACAGTGCCCATCTCTGGTTCCTTTGCACAGCAAACAGCCACGTTATGGCTCTGGTTAAGAAACTATGACTTAGTTAACTTTCTCTCTCTCTCTTTCTCTCTCTCTCTCTCTCTCTCTCTTTCTCTCCCCCCACCTTCTCTTTTGCAATATAAATCATAACCTAAAAAGTGGTGCCACAAAACCACTCTAATTTCCTGGCAAAGAGACCCCAGCCTATCATCCATTGATCCATCCATCCACCCATCCTTCCATCCGTTCTCCCACCATTTTAGCCATCATATGCTACACACTGGCTGGTTGTGTATAAAACCCAGTACCGTATATCTGTCACTCCCTGCTTTGCCCCAAACCCCTCAGAAATAGTCTGCCTCACCCCACTACCACTGCCTACAAGGCCACCTTCTGCACCACCTGGGCCCTCACCCCCAGACACCAGGCACCATGATGATCCGAGAGGCCTGCATCCATTGATTGGCCAGCGACCTTTGTCGTATTGCGTTGACCCATAAACTCCTTTCTCAGGAATTAAGACCCAAGGAACTGGGAAACTGTGAGAGGTAGCAGAAGTCCACACACATGAGCTGGAAAGGCCCAGCGGAACTAACTTGGACAAGCCAGAGTTACCAGGGCGTGCAAGTCACGAGGGAACAGAGGAAGTCAGTCTGAGGACACAGGTGGGCAGAACCAATGTGCAGGGAGAAGCAGAAACACCTTAACAGAAAGAGGCTGCTCCCCACAGCACCCTATTAAACACAACTACCCGCTGGTCTCAGTTGCTGTGAAGACCCTCTGGGAGGCAAGTCCTGTTTCTAGAACCCCGTGATAGCCTTATATCCTTCAGTAAACCCTTTTCAAGGGGTGTTTAATCGGCCTCTCTCTTTGGCAATTAAATGATCCCAACCGAAGGTGTCTGTGACTACCTCTCCAACCAACTCTTGTCAGTGCACAGGCCCCGTTATTTTTTCCTCCAATGTACTCAGGAGCCACTGCTTTCCGATGCACAGCCCTCCCCATGACCCTGTGGCCTGGCCACACGTGAAAGAGGGGCATGTTATGGCACAGAAATGCACACATCCGCACCAAACATCGCTGACTGCAATGCTTTATTGACAGTCTCAGCTAACTCAGGTCAAACGCACCTAGTGGTGAGATGGTACTTACCACACTGTGGTGGCCACACCCTGTGATGCTGGGTTTCTGTTACAGGCCAGGAACACAAAGCAAACAACATTGAAGATGGAACAAAGGCACAAGCCACGTTCATTTGGGGGCCAGAAGAGACACCAGCCAGGGCAGATCAGGGAGGCTCCCCAGAGGGGACGGCATCCTAGCTCAATATCCCCTTGTGGGAAGGGTGGGGAGGGGGCTGGAAGGGCAGCCTGGGCAATGACGTGGCAGAGGTCAAGGTGTAGGGGCAGGGAAGCATCGAGCTCATTTGGAGAATGCTGATGCATCCTACTGACCCCGCTGGGCTCATCAGTGATCCGCGCAGCCACTAATACCTCTGGGGGCAGAGGTGGTGAGGAGAGGGAGGAAATGCAGGCATGTTTCCTTTCAAATTCCCAGCTTTGCGTCTATCAATTAAAGGCCAGTGATGTCACCAGATGTTATTATTGTATGATGCAATATCCTGGGTATGGGCTCCCTCTGAATGTCACAGAAGAGGTGCATGTGGCCCAGAAAGGTGAAGCAATTTACCTGAGGTCACTCAGCAAGATAATGAAACAGCCATGACAAGGATCCGTTCTTGCTGACCCGAAACCCCTGGCATCTTCCACTAGACCCTACTCAGGGCAGCCAGCTGTGAGCAGCTTTTCATTCTGTCCCCAGCGGACTCTATCGTGAGGCCTTCCAGGGCCTAACCTTTCATTATTTTTAATGCTGTTTACATACGAGAGAAAGATGAGATACAAAAGGCAGTCAGAAGGTACGAAAGGGCGCTCTGTCCAATTTAAAGTCCTTGGGGGCCACAGTTCTCTTCCCTCCCTCCCCGCCTCGCCCCTAAACCCCTCTGATTGTTGGGAAAATAATTGAGGCCTCCACCCCCTCCATCTGAGGGCTGGGGCTGGGTCAGGGAGTTGACGGCCTCTCCTGGCAGTGATGGAGGGCTGGAGGCAGCCAAGGTGAGAAATGCAATTTCACAGAGAGCTAAGATGTGAGGGGAGGGGACCGGGGAGACAAGAGCTACACTGTCGCAGGAAGGAGGCGTGATTAGTGCGGCCAAGCGGGCGGCTCCATGGAGAATAGCTTTTCCCTTCTGAGTCTCCCTGTCCTTTAACACTCAGCTCCCCTCCCCCGGGAAGCCTTCCTGAGGCCCCTCAAGGCTGAGCTGAGAACCCCTCCTCTCCTGCAGTCTCACCGTATTCCACCAGCGCAGGCCCTCTCACATGGTGTCAGGACCGTGCGCCCCATGCACGTGTGCGCCTGTGTTTACGTCCGTGTATGTATGTGCAGGCGGGTTCCCCACTGGACTTGGCGGCTTGAGGGGAAGCACCGTGTCTGTACCATTTCTGTGTCCTCAGTGCCTGGCCTTGGGCCCTGAAGGTTGCCCGAGTGAATGAATGAACTTAATGAATGGACTAACAAATGAACTATCTCTGGAACATGCCTTGGAGGACAGGGACCTGCTCTGGTGACTGTCTGTCCGCCCCTGCGAGACTCCAGCTTCCCGGGGGGAGGGCTTTGGTCTAGGTCGAACGCCACGGGGAGCCCACTGCTCGGAGCTTTCCATTTCTGCCCTGCTGACGTCTCGGGCAGATAATTCTTTGTTGTGGGGGCACGTCCCGTGTACCGATGTTCAGCAGCATCCCTGGCCTCCACCCACCCAACTGATGCCAGTAGCAGCCCCCGCCTCCCAGGTGTGACAACCAAAAATGTCACCAGACATTGCCGAATCTCCCCTGGGGAGCAAAGTAGCGCCTGGTTGAGAACCACAGGCCTAAAGTGATGCCCGGCACAGAGTCAGCACTAACTCCTGTTGTTAACTAACCATCCGACCTTGCAGAGAGCTGAGGCCGTCCCTGCCTGCACGCAATACCTGCCAGCCCAGCGCATTGGCACCTGGGTAGGGGCCGGAGATGCTGGAGGAGCGTGAGGCAGGAACGCCAGGCCCCCACCCACAGGACCCGCAGCCAGTGCTGAAAAGGGAGGCTGGGGGATCTGAACTCACCTCTTTGAGAGCGTAGTGCTTCCGTTGCTCGGCACCCATGCACCTCACGGAGCCTGGATCCCCGTTCCTGAACAGAGAGTAACTGTCCCTCACGGCTCCTCTGTGGGGCCTGTTTCTCCAACAGTGCCTGGGGTAACACCCAGCTCTCGTGTGGGCTCGGCTAAACTAGGCCAAATCTCTTGGCTTCTTCCCAAAATGTCTCCCTCTGAGACCAATGTATAATGTTGTCTCACTAAGAGACTACCAAATTCTTCAACCACTAAACCACAGTGGGTGGTAGGGGACGTGTCCCGGAGGCTCTCCACTGGGAGGGAGAATAGAGACATCGCACGTGTGTGCATGAGCGTGTGTGTGCCTGCATGTCTGTGTGCGTGCATGCGTGTCTGTGTGTGTGCATGCCTGTCCTGTTCACCTTCCCTGGGACGGTTGTGGAGCTGAGACCAGAGGCTGCCAGGACAGTGACCCGCAGGTTGGGCGTTGGGGGGATTCATTTATGACTTGGCTGAGGCAGACAATTGCCAAAGTAAAAAGTTGGAGCTGGGCATATTTTCCGAAATCGGACCACCCATCAAGAAAAGCAGAGAATGAGAGGAGCCCAGGGGCTGAAGGGCCTTCCTGTGCAGCCCCGCACCAGCCAGCGCAGCCTGCCAGGCGCTCTTGCCAAAACCAGGAACATGAGAACAATGGTAATCACTACAGGGCTGGGACAGAGAGGACAACTGAGGACTCATTCAACTGAATCTGCTGGTTTCCCTCTGACTACATTGTCAGCATTTCCAGGGCAGGGGCCAAGTCCCTTATGCTTTGTTGTCTTCCACGGTGCCCTGCATAAGTACAGAGTGTGCTGGTGCTTGTGGACCTGTGGTTGGCGGGTAAGACACCTGGTGTACATTCACTGGGAAAAGTGGACTTTGAGATAAAACAGCTTGACCCCTTTGGCCTGCTGGCTTCAGGTGTGTCTACCTGCCGGTTCCCAGGAGACGAGAGCCAAGAGACTGCTCTGACCATTTTTCTATTCAAAAATTAATTCCAAGAACACCTGAGCCACTCAGACCCCCTGCTGTACACATCCACCCTCTATAGGGCACTGAAGATATGTGATAATAAAACAGAGGTTTCCTTCCCTCATGGAGTTAAACAAGACCCAGAGCTCCAGGGACACAGCCGTCATTTGGGAGGGAGGGCGGATGGAGGGGGTATATTTATGCCAGGAAGGCACACCTGGAGTAGCTGGAGTGCCCCGCAGCAGGAATCCTGTATAGAATCGTGATATGTGCCTACCCCTCTCACTTCAGCTCCCTCAAATCCCAGCCCCCTCCCACCCTGCTTGCTGCACTCAGAAGACAGACCCACCTGCAGGGTCTTCTTCAGCCTCTGACGGACTTAGATGCCCAAATCACACGCTGCCCTCCACCAAAGCCTTGTATCTACCCAACCTGAAGTTCCCTAGGAGCTCCCCAGTAGTTGCAATGATACATGGAGCTCAGGGGCCTTGAGATGCTTCTAGCTGTGGAAGGGCCCACACACAAAACTATATGCCTCTGTGGGCAATCTGAATAGAATTATAGCAAGTGAAGAGATTGAATCTGTAATTTTAAAACTACCCACAAAGAAAACCCCAGGCCCTGATAGCTTCACTGCTGTATTCTACCAAACATTCAAAAAAGAACTAATACCAATTCTTCATAAACTCTTCCAGAAACATAGAAGAGGAGGGAGCCTGTCGTCTCAGCTACTCAGGAGGCTGAAGCAAGAGGATCACTTGAACCCAGGAGTTTGAGGCTGCAGTGAGCTATGACTGAGCCACTGCACGCCAGCTTGGGTGACAGAGAGAGACTCTGTCTCTAAAAAATGAAAGAAAGAAAAAAGGAAAAAAGAAAGAGATAAGAACATGCTCAACTCATTTTATGAAGCCTATTTTACTCTGATACAGAGTAAATAAACACAAATAAACACATCACAAGAAAACTACAGACCAATATCACTTTGAATATAGGTGCAAAAAATCAAATCTTCGGCAAAATACTAGCAAACCAAAACCAGTGACATCTTAAAAGAATTATATACCATGATCAAGTAGGATTTATCCCAGGGATGCAAAGTTGATTTAACACCTAAAAATCCATTAATATGAAACATCGTATCAATAGAATAAAACACAAAAATTACATGATCTTCTCAATAGATGCAGAAAAAGTATTTGAAAAAAATTCAATACTCTGCCATGATAAAAACACTAAACAAACTAGGAATGAGGGGAACTTTCTCAATCTGATAAAGAATTCTATGAAAAACCCACATCTAACTTCATACTTACTGGTATACTTAGGCGTTCCCCCTAAGATCAGAAATAAGACACAGATGTCTGCTCTTACCAGACCTATTCAACATTGTGCTGGTGGCTCTAGCCATGGTAATTAGTCAAGAAAAATAGATAAAGGAATAGGAAAAATAGGAAAAGACAGGAAAGACAGAAGTAAAACAAGAAGAAAAAATAGGAAAGACAGAAGTAAAACCATCTCTATATAAGGTCTAAATGATCTTACATAGAGAAAATCCTAAGCAATTCACTAAAAAATTATTAAAACTAATAAACAAGTTTGGTAAGGTTGCAAGATATAAGATTACTATACAAAAATCAGTCATTTTTCTATATACTCAATGAAAAATCTAAAAATAAAATTAAAATAATTCCATTTCAGTAGCATCAAAAAGAATGAAATACTTAGGAATAGACTTAACAAAATAAGTGTAAAACTTATACTCTGAAAACTACAAAACATTATTGAAAGAAATTAAAGAAGATCTAAATAAATAGAAAAAAAAAAATCCCATGTTCATGGATTGGAAGACTTAGCATTGTAAAGATGGCAGTACTCCCCAAACTGATCTGCAGATTTAAAGCAATCCCTATCAGAACCCCAGCTGAATTCTTTGTAGAAACTGAGAAACTGATTCTAAAATTCTTATGGAATTGTACGGGACCCAGAACAGCCAAAATAGTCTTGAAAAAGAAATACAAAGGAGGAAGAACTTTTCAATTTCAAAACATATTACAAAACAACAGTAATCAAAACAATGTGGTATTAGCACAAGGATAAACATATATACCAATGGAATATAATTGAAAGTCCAGCAATAAATCCATACACCTAAGGTCAACTAATTTTGGACAAGAGTGACAAGATCATCCAATGGGAAAGAATAGTCTTTTAACAAAATGGAACTCAGACAACTGTAAAATAATGCAAAATAATGAAGACGGACCCCTACCTTACACCATATAGAAAAATTAACTCAAAATGGATCAAAGACCTAAATGTGAGAGAAAAACTGTAAAATTCTTAGAAGAAAATATAGGGGTAAATCTTCATCATTTTTGATTTGGCAGAGGATTCTTAGATATGATACCAAAAGCACAAACAACAAAATAAATAGTATGTTAGACTTTATCAGAATTAAAAGATTTTGTGCTGCAAAGGGCACCATCAAGAAAGTTCAAAAAGAACCCAGACAATGGGAGAAAATATTTGCAAATCATATATTTTATAAAACATTTCAGTCTAGAATATATAATGAACTCCTACAACTCAATAATAAAAGAACAAATTAATATCCAATGAATAAATGGGCAAAGGATCTGAATAGATCTATATATTCAAAAAACATTTACAAATGGCCAATAAGCACACGAAAGATGATCAACATTATTAGTCATTATGGAAACGTAGATTAAAACTACAGTAAACCAGCACTTCACATCACTGGGATGGCTAGATTCAAAAAATAGGTAACAAATGTTGGTGAGGATGTGAAGAAATTAAAACCTTCATACACTGCTGATCTGATGGGGGTTTAAAATGGGACAGCCACTTTGGAAAACAGTCTGGTAGTTCTTTGAAAGCTTAAACATAGAGTTACGATGACCAAGGAATTCACTCCAAAGTAGATACCCAAGAGAAATGAAAATGTACATCCACACAGAAACTCGTACACGAACGTTTATAGCAGCATTATTCATAATAGCCAAAAGGTGGAAACAACCCAAATGTCCATCAATTGACTAACAGATAAACAAAATGTGGTATATCCATACAATCTAGTATTATTCAGCCATAAAAAGGGACAAAGTACTGAAAAATGCTACAACATGGATGAACTTTCAATACACTATGTTAAGTGAAAGAAGCCAGCACAAAAGCCCACATACTATATAATTTTATTTATATGAAAGTCCAAAATAGGGAAATCCATAGAAATAGACAGTAGACGAGTGGTTTCTTGGGGCTGGGAGTGCAGGATGGGGTACAGGGAGGTAACAGGTAAAAGTTGCAGAAGGGTTTTTGAGGTGATGAAATGCTCTAAAATTTACTATGCTGTTGGTTGCACATATCTGTAAATATATCAAAAGCCATTGAATTGTACACTTTAAATGAGTGAATTGTATGGTATGAGAATTATATCTCAATAAAGCCATTTTTAAAAACTTTTTTAGAAAAGAAAGGGAAACTACATGCTCTCTAACACATTGGATGGGTTAGAGCTTTAGAAGAGACATCTTCCCTTCAGATATTGTCATTTTACAAACTGAGAAACTCTGGCCCGGAGATAGGTGTTAACCAAACCCTGGTCACACAGCACATAGACAGCAGGGCCAGAACTGGAACTGCTGTCTAACTGCCACAGCCATGAGGCTGCATAGATCCTTTGGCTCAATTTTCCCCGCTGTAAGATGGGGGCTCCCCCCCCAGCCCTGACCCCCCCAAAGCCCAGCCCTCTGCTAAAAGTGGAGAGGATGTGCATGAAGGTTCAGGAATTCCAAGGAAGGAAGAGATTGCTCCCACAGCTTGTTTTGGGGTGTCATCCTTATCTCCAGTGTGCCTGAGAACCCCAACAGCCTGGACCTCTGCCTCGGTTCCCCTGCTCTCAGGAGCCAGCACCCAGGGCTGGTTAGCAAGAGAGCTTCCTGTCCGGGACAGCATCTCACAGACTCACCGGGTTCTTGTTTCTGGAGACTGGCTGTGATGGATTGGCCATGCCTGGAAGCACTTTCCAGCGAGTGACAAATCATGCTTAATTCCTCTTGCGTTCATTAGTGTGACATTAATCCTGATGGACTCGTTTGGGGTATAAGGTGAGAGCACTGTGTCCACCCAGTCCCCCTGAACCACTCGGGCAGTTGAGTCTCATTCCAGAATAGCTGGGAAACCCTTTTCTACTATAAAAAGCCCCCCGGGATTCTTCAGGGAGCTGTCTTGATCAGGAGTTGGAGATGGATTGGGTCCCACTAAGGAGCAGAGGAGAGAGGCTTAAGGGCCCTGGGTGGGGAGGGTGGGAGGTGCCATGCTGGCTGCAGCGAGCCCGCCCCCACGGGGAACCCTGCACTGGATGGGGAGCTGCTGGGCTCTGGGGACCAGGCAGCCACCTGCGCTCCGGTGGCCACTGTGTCCACCCCACAGCCCACGACTTCTTCTTGTGGGATATTCGGGATCCCCTGACGTCATCACCCCGCTCTGGGCCTGCGGGGGTTCCTCACTGTCCACGGGGCTCATCCAGGCACCCCCAAGGGCCCTGGGCCAGGCGACAGAGCCTGGGTGGAATCACGCTGAGCCTCTCCCCCCATGTGCAACCTGAGCAGATGGTTTCCACGCTTGGGACCGCAGTTCCCTCATTCCTAAAACTGAAAAAGGGGCTTGGTTGAGAGCTGGCGCCAGGGACGTCATGTAAATGGGTGGAGTGAAAGACACTGGGGGTAACTGGAAAATGCAGGCTGTAACCGAAAGATTTTTGAAAACTTACAAAAGTAATAAGAATAATGAACACCACATGGGCCAAACAAGATATCTGCAATGTGGATTATCTGGCCCAGGGCCACCAGCTGATGATCCCCCACTCCAAACTTTGCCCAAGGTCCCCTATGGCTTTGGTACTCTCTGGTCTCAAAAGCAATCTACTGAACAGATCCCTCCCTGACCCCCCATCCCCCACTGCCCACTCCCAGGTCAGCAGACTGCCTTGTTCCCCATTCCTCTCTGTCACCAACTCTGTCCCCTACTACTCTTCCAAGCCCAAGTCAAGGCTGACCTTGTCCCAGTGACCTCCCAAGTCCTGAGTGGCCTTTCTCTCGCCTGATTCTCATAGCTGTGGCTGCAGGTGTTGCTCCCAGAGATACATTCATCATTGCAAACTTCTGATGGCACTCGTGGGGTCCCTTGGTGGCACGATGACAGGGGCCGCACACTGAGCTCTGGAGATGTGCCCAGGACGGCACAGAGGCCAAAGGCTTTTCTCACCACCGTGGCAAGGAAGGACCTGACCCCAATCAGGCATCTGAACACATCCATCCTGCTACCCCCTTTCCATGTGTGGGAAAGCAGAGGTTCTGGGAGGACCTAAGAAAGGCAAAAAGGAAGCCAAAAATATTGGATCAATGTTTGCCTTTGTTTTTTTAGAAAAACAATAATGGCCACAATCTCCTCTTCCCAACTGGAGTAGAGAGAGGGAGGGGAACGGAGGGATGGAATTCTCACTGGGTCAGCCCAAGTCATCAGTGTCCTGTTCAAGAGGAACATTCGATTCACAAATTAAGACACATGGAAAAGGGACTGGGAACAACAGCATCCCACTGTCCTAGCAACCCCTTCTCCCAACAACATCAAAACATTTTGGCATCTTTAAGATTTAGGCAGGAGACAGCCCCTGGCCTCTAATTGCTCTCAGTCAAAGACTGTAGCTAACATGTTATTAAATATGTAAATAATATGAAAGCCAGGAGAGAATTAATATTTCATATCTAATGAAGTTAAGATGAATTCTCCTGTGTCTAATTTTCTGTTTTTAAATACATAATGCACTGTGGAGTCCAAAGTGATTCATGGTATTTTATATTGATTAAAGACGTTCGGGGTTTCTCTGAAACAGCCTCCTAAATGATTAACCTGAATATTATTATTACAAATAGGATTTGTTTTTTAAAAAATTAATTCTGTAGTTAATCAGAATGAAAAGCATGGAGTTCTTTGCTGGTGGGCCAGTTTTAAACGGGGAAAAGGAACTGAGCTAGGGGTGGCAAACCCTAGTGCCTACAGGGGCCTGACACATAAATGAATGAAATAAGTAGGCGTGGGGGCAGCAGGGAGAGGTGGGGACTGTGGCAAACTGCAAGAGCACCTGCCCCATCTAGAGGGAGGTCCACAGTTGTCCTCCAGAAACAGAAGCCAGAAACTTGGATTGTGAGTGTGTGAAATTTCCCCGTATATACAGTTGGTTCCCAATTCAAACATCTTAAAACATCATGGATTCAAAAGATGGTCCGTGGGCTGCCAGTTTTCAACCTCGAGACTGAGACATGTGACTGGAGGGACAGTTGCTACCAAAGCCAGGTCTTCCAGTCTCTGGTGCACAGAGTTTACTCTTACTTTGACGAGATGATAAACTAGTGGACATAAAATCTGATTCATCAGCCTTTTTGGGGGGCAATTTGGCAAAAATGTGAAAACATGCAAATCCTTCAACCCACCAGTTCTACATCTAAGAATTTATTCTAAATAAATAATTGAGGATTGGCCAAAATTTTCACTGTAATGATGTTCTTCATTGCACTGTTTATAAGAGCAAAACAACAGACCCAGCCTTAAGATCCAACACTCACATATGACTACCAAATTATATTGTGGTGCATCTATAAACATTAAAACTATGCCGAATTTGACAAATATGAATGGATATTCATAAATATTTTTAAAGCATGGGTGAAATATATTTTTGGTATAATCCTAGTATTATTTATTAAAATGGACGTATGTTTTCGTGCCCAAGGAAAAGGTGGGAAGATGTTATACAGAGTGATCAGCAATGGTTTTCTCTGGGTGGGTGGTACAATTGCATCTTTTTCTCTTTGCTTGTCTGTATTTTATGAATGATTTCAAATGAACTTGCAGAGCTTCCGTATAAAGTTTATAAAAGGAATAAACTCTACGTGACATGGTACTATGTTAAAAAAAGAACACTGCTCTTTGCAAGTTCACCCACCTAGATCCGTCTTTACCCTTACCCTGCGGGCGTCCACCTCCTCAAACCTCACAGCTCCCAGCTGTGGAATGAATAATTGGGCTACATAACTTCCGAGGTCCCTCTCTGATTCGAGACCTCAGTCGAGGGACTTTGGGCACACAGCAATGCCCCTATTTATTCACAGAACTGATTGGCTGACTGCCAGACAGATGCGGAGCCTCGTGCCAGGCTCTGGACCCTGCCCTGTCCTCAAAGAGCACCCAGGTGAGAGGCAGAGGGGCATGAGCAGACAGCACTCCCCTCTACTCGCGTTTATACCCCTGAGTCTGCAGAAGCGCAGAGGCACACACTACCTTTAGGGACTGGCCAGAGAAGGTTTCCTAAGAGAAAGGATAGCTGAGCTGAGTAAGCAAAGATGAGCAGGAATTAGCCACCCAGACAAGGAAGAGGCAGAGAAAGGCGTTATAGGAAAAAGAAGAGAGTGCACAAAGGGAAGAGGGTAAGCCTGGGGCGCCAGGTAGGGGAGAAGAGTCGGGAGGAGAGGCGGGTGCTGGATCACAAAGGAGTTTGGAGTTTACACGGGGGTGAGGGGAGCATTGAAGGTTCTAAGAATTAGGGAATTTATATGACCAGATTCTTAGAAATCTCGGTGGCAGCAGGAAGAGGGATTGGAGGGAACAAGCTACCAGAGAGCCTGTTGTCACAGTCCAGGTTGGAAATGGAGAGGTCAGTCTTCAGGCCCCACTGTGGGTGCAGCAGAGGAAGGGAGCTGGGGGACTCCCGGGTGTCTGGCTTCAACAGCTAGGAGATGTGTAAGCCACGCACTGGAACAGCAATGATTGGACAAAAGGCAAATCTGGGGGGAAAGGCGCGTGTTCAGTCGTAGGAGCTTGAGGGACATCCAGGTGCATGTGTCAACTAGGCAAATGGACGAGCATATCCAGAACTCGAGAAAGAGGGCTGGGTTTGGGGCTCACCAAAGGACAGGCTGTAGAAGCCCATGGTAGGGATCAGATGGCCCAAGAAAAGAGAGAAGTGAGCCGGGGACCACTGGCATGGAGGGGTGGATGGAGAAAGAGGAAGAAGTTTCCATGAAGAAGGCTGAGGAGGAGGATCCAGAGAGGCAGGGGACAGTGTGGCAGCACAGACGCCCAAGGGGAAGAAACAGCAGATAGGAAATGACCAGCGGTGCTGTGCTGAGAACTTCTGCAGGGTCATGTAGGAGGAAGACGTCAGTGGCTTGGGAGAGGCAGAAATGGAGTCCACAGGGGAGGGAAGGCAACTGCCTTGAGAAGACCAGCAGTGTGTCAAATGTGGTGGCCAGGCCAGCGAGGGTGACAGGAGCTAAGCATGTGGACGCAACCAGCAAGCGCTGCCCCCTCCCAGGGCCAGGCACAGAGCAGGGCTTCCGGCAAGGCTGACTCACGCTGCCGAGTTCCCTACGTGAGATCACACTCCCCTGCTTCCTGGAGCTGGCCACTGCCCAGGGACGATGGGTGCAGGAATTCCACCCAGATGTGGTCAGAGGTCCTGGAAGGAGAAGGAGCCGTGTGGCCAGTTTTCCAGTGGCCTGAGCAAAACTCTGAGCAAACGGCCTCATGTGGCTCGTCGGAACTGGGTTTCCAGCCTGCCCGAGAGCACTCACAGCTGCAGAGACAGCCTCAGGAAGGGGTCCCGCCCGCAGGAACAGCAAAGGGCTGTCCACGCACGGGGCGTGGCCAAGGAAAATGAAGACAGAAAGCTAGGGTCCCCCCGGGGGCTGCCACACCCTCCTCCTCCCCACAGTGTGTTCTGCCTCTTCTGAACTTGCTCTGACTTCCAGGGGCCGTCTTTCTTCAGAACCGATGATGTCCCCAGCATCCAGCACAGGTGCCCACAGAAAAAGGCTGGCAAGAGTCCGGGACAGCCCCTGCTTTGGCCTCCTCCACTGCGCCACGTTGCTCCTCCACCAGCCTCCGCAGAACAGCGCCAGCCAGGGAGCAGCGGGCAGAGCTCTGGACCTGGGGTTTCCAGGGCCCAAAAGAAACCATGGCCCATGTAGTAGCCAGTGATGCTGTTCCTCTGTTCCTTGCAGCTCTCCTTCTAGATACATGGCAGGATTGGCCATCGTGCATGGCCCCCTGGGATTGGATGGGGTCACGGGACCAGTCTGAACAATGAGTTGTAAGCAGGAGTGAGGCATGTGACTTCCAGGCCAGACACTTAATCTGCAGGGGGAGACCCAGCCAAGAGCCCTCTTCCCGTCTGCCATGGTGACCAGTAATACCACAGACAGAGCCAGTTTTGACAGCCTGGTCCCCGGGCAAGGATGATGGGAAGCAGAACCCCCAGCTGACCCCCGATGGAGATGGCACAGGTGCAGGAACCAAGCCTCTGTTGTCTTGACCCCCTGAGCTCTGGGGGCCGTTGCTGGGGCACAACCTGGCTGTCCTGACTGATACGGGCTGGCTCCGGGGCAACCTTGGGCGAGGGCCTCATCCCTCAGAGGCCCTCAGAGCCTCCTCACCTGCAGGGCTGCGAAAGCGACAGTCACCTGCTCTGAGAGTTGGTGCTGATTGGAGGAGAGGGAGCGGGGAGCGTGAGCCACCGGCCCTCACACACGGCAGGCGCGTGCTAGGAGCACCAGGCCTCCCAGGGCAGGAGACGTGTGCTCCGGTACCCACAGAATTCTGACAGCTACACGATTTGTCCTCAGGCTCCCCCTTCGCCCTCCCTGAACATGTTTGCGCCTACTTCCTTGTGACAGCCATCCAGAGATTTGAGGAAATGTGGATGGAGCGTGTACGTGTTTGAGAAGGAGGGAGAAGTGGAGGGTTTGAAGCTACTGTCTGTCAAGGCTAGCACATGCCGGGCTACTCTGGCTGGGAGGCGACCCCTACCCCTACCCTGCGTCAGCGGCTCCCCTGCCAGCTGGCAGGGCCCTGGAAGCAGAGGGGAGAGAGGGTGCGGGTTCTCCCCCATCTCCATGCCCCCTGCCATCCCTCCAGGTCCCTTCAGCCTTCGGGACAGTCATGACGTCCCACAGTTGATGGTCGCTGAGAGTATCGTCATCTCTTGTGCATTCCCCTGACACTGCCCACACAATGAAGTTGTCTCTTCATTGGAACCATCTGGGCTGAATTCTGTTTCCTGCCAGAGCCCTGAATTCACACCCAGGCCTCTACAGCCAGGCCTGCCCCTCCTGCATGCCACCCACCTCCCAGCCTGCCTCCCAGGCCCCTGTGGTCTCCCTCATCACCAGACAACTCCGCTGCACCCACCTCGCTCCCTGGGCACGTAACCTTGGGAAAGGGAGGCTGGAAGAGGGCCGGAGGCACAGCCCTGCTCCGTGAGCCTCCACTGGCCTCGCCTCTGCTCCTTCTCGCTCCTTCCCTGGCCCACACCTAGACTGGCGGGTGCCTCGTGCACTTCCTGCGTCCTGGCTGACCCCAGAGCTCCAGGGCACTGGGACCCTGGCCAAGTGTCAGAGCACAGCATTCTGGGAGCCCTGGGAGCCAAGGTAGCCCTGGGCCAGAGGAGGCCAGGCTGGTTTCCAGTTTGGCTTCCTTTGTTTTGTTCTGGTTTCTTCTGTGGCGATGTGTCAGATCAATGTCATCCCTAAACCAACAATGTGTGTGGAGCAACAGCCCCCTGTGACCATCAATTACCACAGGCCTGTCACCTTAGAAAGCACGTCAGCCGGCACTCAGCATCCCTCCTGCCACCTGCACCCTGCAGCTGAGCAAACACGGAGTGACCAGAACTCTCCAGGGTCAGCCAGTGGTGGCTTCATCTTCCTTCCCCTCTGTGGCCTGGTCCCTAAACTGAGGGAGAGAAAGCTGGCTGTCTGCAGGGAAGCCCTAAACACTGCCGAGAAGCAGTTCTCTGCACAGCTCTGGGGGTAAAGGGAACAGTTAGCTCAGGAAGAGGTTTCTGGGGCAGACCTGTCTCTGTCACTTATTAGCTTTGGGAATCTCTGACAAGTTCCTCCATTTCTAATCCTCGTTCCCATCCCTGTTTCACCAAAAAGGAAGTGCCTCCTGGCTCTGCAGCTGTTTCAAGGTGCACACTCTGTAACCATAATAATGCAAATATTTCCAGCACACCTTCCCTATGCCCAGCCCTGGGCTGAGCACTCGAATTCCACCATTGGATTCGTCAAACCCGTGAGGTTTGACTCTGTGGAATCCCACTGGGCAAAGGAAACCAAGGCTCAGGGTGGCTAAGTGACTTGTGCAAGGTCACACAGCAAACTCTGGTTCCAGGGCCTTCATTCTTTATTTTTAATCTTTTTCTTTTTGAATCTTGAATCTCTACGGCTTTACTTTTTAAGTTCTTACTATGCAGATTTGCAAACATACACAAATGTAAACAGACTAAATAATCCAATGAACCCCCATGGGTCCATCACACAACTTCAACGATTACCAACATTCTGCTATTTTTGTTTCATCTATCCCTATTTCTGCACATTTTTTTTTTTTTTTTTGTGACAGAGTCTCACTCTGTTGCCCGGGCTAGAGTGAGTGCTGTGGTGTCACTGTAGCTCAC
>NW_012154174.1:3311315-3319589 GCF_000956105.1 Propithecus coquereli
TGCTATTTTTGTTTCATCTATCCCTATTTCTGCACTTTTTTTTTTTTTTTTTTTGGAGAATTTTAAAACAAATGCCAGGCTTGGGTTCCACCACAAATACTCAAGTGTACATCTGCAGAGCCTTGTTCTTCATCTCTGCCTGCATGCCTTGAGTGCACTCTGTAAAGGCCAGGAACAAGCCAAAAGGCTGGGCTCTTCCTTAAAAGACAGTATAGAAAAGGCAGGGGCCAATTCAGCCCTGGACTCGAATCCCAGCCTTGTGTCTCTGTGGACCTTTGGTATATCACTGCACCTCTCTGACCATCCAGCTCTTCTTATAAAATGGAGACCATGGGCAAAACTCCACTGAGTTGTCATCTAAACAAGATAATGAATGTTGGTGGGCCAGTACATGAGATAGGTTCAATACACTGGGTCCCCCTTCCTGGGCCGGTATTTATTTCCTGGGGCTGCCATAACAAAATACTCCAACCTGGGTGACTTTAAAAAAAAAAATTATTCTGCTACAGTTTTGGAGCCTAGAAATCTGAA
Organism: Propithecus coquereli; assembly: GCF_000956105.1. Lineage (NCBI taxonomy): Eukaryota > Metazoa > Chordata > Mammalia > Primates > Indriidae > Propithecus > Propithecus coquereli. Next base: position 3,311,847 of record NW_012154174.1, read on the forward strand.
ACCAAGGTGTCAGCAGGCCATGCCCTCACGGAAGGGTCCAGCGAAGAATCTGTTCAGATTCTCTAGGGAAGAGTCTCTCCTAGCTTCTGGTGGCTGCTGGCAGTCCTTGGCATGCCTTGGCTTGTGGCAGCACAGCTCTAATCCCTGCGTCCGCCTTCACGTGGCCTTCCCCTCTGTGTGCCCGTGCCCAAATGTCCCTTTTCTTATAAGCATACCAGTTACTGGGGTAGGGCCCACCCTAATCCAGTGTGACCTTGTTTTAACTTGATTACATCTGCAAAGACCCTATTTCCACATAAGGTCCCATGTGCAGCGTCTGGGTGGACATGAGCTCACTGTGCTCGCGCTGCTGCCTGTTGCTCAGGCCTGGGCACAGCTCTCCAGGGCGGGTCTGGGGACTCGCCATGCTGCTCACTTGAGGCTGAGGAAGCTGACTCCTAGGAGGGGACAGAGGAGTCTTCCCTGATGCCGTTTGCCCTGCACCAATCGTCCTGGCTCCTAGCTGCTCAGAAAGCAAGTGCTGAGCTCTGGCACTTTGGAGAAGGAAATCCATGCAGAAGGGTGACTGCCTGCCACATGCGGCCCACGGCACTCAGAGCAAATTCTTGCTTCCTGGCCCTGCCACCCTTGCCCGACTCACCCCCTTGCTTCCCACCGCCCAGCCCCCAGCCCCCAGCCTTCCTCGGGGCCTTGAATGCACCGAGCCCGGCCCCCACCAGCCTCGCTGTGCGCTCCGTCACCCCCACACACCAAGGCCTTCCTGACCACACACAGGAGTCCCTCTCGCCACCCTTCCTTGAGACACCCTGTTCTTTCCCTCCTAAGCACTAGCCACAATATACATTCATTCTGTCGCTTGTTTACTTGTGTCCTGACTTGCCCCCCGACAGAGGCCCCACGTGGGCAGTAACCAGAAATATCTCATTTGCCTCTGTCTCCTCGGTACTTAATACGGGGTCTGGCACGCAGCAGATGCCCAATAAATACATGTTGACTGCATCAATAATGAAGGAGCTCTTTAGAACCTTCTAATTGTGCACGGGAGAGAGGTCAGGTCAGAGAGAGGGGGGCTGCCTCTGTTCGTGGGAAGGTAGGGCCTCCGTCGGGGGGCACATAAACACTCCTTTGTTGGAAAATCTTTCCTCCCTGTGGCCTCCGCACATGGCCTGGGCTTGACCTCTGGTGTCACGCAGAAGTCTGATTCCCTCTGCCCCATCTCTGCCTCTCCCTCATGTGATGAGGGCCCCCACGCTCAGCCATGTGGGCATCTCCCTTCCCCACCCGGGCCGCCCCCGTTTCTTCTGTTCCTCCCTTTGCATGCGGGTCCAGGCCCCACATGCCTCTCCTTGTCTGTTCCGCTGCATCCCTGTCCCACCTCAGGTCCTGCTCACTGAGAGGCGTTCCAGGCATGCGAGGATGAGGGGAGCCGTTTAGCCTGGACCTTGTTTCGGGCTGGCCTCCCACTGCCAGTGTGGGGTTCCTGGCTGGGATGCCATCGACCCAAAATGTGGAGTTGGCAATAGGGCTGGTCCTCAGCATGCAGATGAGGGGGGGTGCCTGTGCCCTGTGCATGGGAGGCCTGGGGACTGTGGCATGCCGTGACCCACCAGAGCCCAGAGCACAGCACGTGACAGCATCGCCTCCCCCACACTGGGCTCTACACCCCAGTGGTGCAGCCTATTTGACAGCCACACAGCATAAGGGCTCACGTGTGCCCACCACCAACTGGAACCCCAAAGGGAAAGCCAGGGGACATAAAAGCACCCGTCTCTAGGAAAAGCCCTGTGCCCTTTACAATCCAAATTAGACCCGCAGGCTCTAGCAGGGGCAAAGTTCCGCATTCCTGATGGAAAGGCCTGCACTTGATCTCTGATGACCACGTGGGTCCTAGAGGTGTGATCACCCAAACTCGTGTGGCATGAGAGCATAACGACTGTGTAGGGACATTGAGCTGGAAAATGCCACAAGCCATCAGGTCCAGCCATCTGCCATTTGCCTTCTAGCAACAAAGGGGCCCTCATAAGACACCTGAGACCCCCAACTGGGGAGTCATCCTGGCCACAGTGTCCCAGCGAGGTAGGAGGACAGTGAGGGCCTGGCAAGCCCTGGGCAGTGTTTGCTCCACCGCGGCTGCAGGAAAGGGCAGTGGGAGCCCACACCGAGGCGGAGCAGAGAGGAAGGGAGAAACTGGCAGCACCCCAGGGACACCCATGCCAGCTCCCGTGGGCAGTGTCAGGGGCACATCCTCTAACCAACAGCCCCACTTTACGTGTTGCGAACGCTGCTCCCAGCGACTTCTCTCCCAGCAAACGGAACTGACCTCTGAGTGTTCAGAATCTAAAAACTCCAAGGAAACGACAAACAAAGGGATCGAGATTTTGGCCAGTTTCTAAATAAACGGAGCCAGACCTTGCATCCCTGGCCACTGCTGTTTCCCTCCTGCCTGGAGCTGACATTTCCAGCCCAGCTCTCCTGTCCCGAGTGCGCCATGGGTGTCACTGGAAAACCTCGGCTGTTTTGGGAAAGACCCAGCCCTCCCAGCTGCACCCCACGGGGCAGATGTGGATGAGTTTCAAGCGTCATGAAAATGTCACTTCCCCCAGCCACAGCCCTCCCCCTCGCCCCCATGCAGCAGGTCCCTTCTTCCCAACGCTGCCGTCTGAAATGGGAGGCCAGCCCTGGAACTTTTCAATCAGACAGAATTCCCGCTGCTCTGGTTTTGTTTTATTTTCTCTCTCGCTCCCTCCCCAGCATTAGTAATAACTGGCTCAGAAGCCCGGATGAGTCAGCCTCGCTGGAGGGCCAATTATCTCGCCCACATGCAACCCATTAACTCTTCCCAGGACCCCAGGTATCAGGCAGCAGACTTCCCTCCTAGTGAGCAGGTCGCTGGTGCATTCTGGGGCTCCTCCCTTGACCCTTCTCCAGCCATGACATCCACCCCATTCCCTTCACCTCCTGCCACTGCCTGGACCCGGGTCTCATCGTCTCATCTTAACTCGTTCCCTCCTAACAAGTCTCCCTGACTCTGAATCCATCTCCCGCTGGTCTATTCCCCACTAGCTGTTTGCACAGTGACTTTCCAAAACGAGATCTACTCAGGTCACAGCCCAGCTCAAAACCTTCTGTGGCTCTCATTGGCCAAAAAGATCAAGCTCACTCTTGCCAGACTTGCACTTAAGATCCTCTCTGGAATCAGCCCCGCTCCTCCTTCTCCTACACTCTCTGGAGCTTCCCCTACATCTGCAGCCCCCAACACCCAGGCCGCAGACTGGTACTGGTCCATGGCCTATTAGGAACTGGGATGCACAGCAGGTGAGCGGCCCGCGAGTGAGTGAAGCTTCATCTGTATCTACAGCTCCTCATAGCTCACATCACCACCTGAGCTCCACCTCCCCCATCCCACCCCAGTCCATGGAAAAGCTGTCTTCCACGAAACCAGTCCCTGGTGCCAGAAAGGTTGGGGACTGCTGCCCTGCATGACCCCTCCCCAGCATCTAAACACCTACACACCCCAGCCCTGCCTCTGAGCTGCTGCCAGGTCTCCCATTTCAAATGCACTCTCGTGACCAGTGAAAATCCAGCCCTTCTCCGAGGCTTGATTCCAGCCATATCTACCCCGAGAGCCTCCCCCACCACCCTTCGTTCAGAAACAACCCTTCCCTTCCGAACTTCTATTGCATTTCTGCCACTCAGCAAATAGCAAATTCCAGCTGTATTTTCCCGTGACTACTTTTTACAGGCTTGATGGTCTTCTCAACAAGATTGCGACCTTCTTAGAATTAACCTAAGTACACAACGCTGGGGATTGTTTAAATACATTACAGAACATCCATGTACTAGATGACTAGGTGACCATTAAAAATAAATGATGGAAGAAAAGAGTGATATGAAAAGATGTTGATTATATGTTAATCTGAGAGAGGAAAGATTACAAAAGAAAATGCGGCAAAGTATCCATTTTGGTTTAAAATATATGCAGGAAAAAGTCTGAAAGATTCTACAACAAAGTACTTAACAGTATTTTTTTTAATTTTCTTCTTTTTCCTTACTTGTGTTTTCAATAGTAAATATGTGTAGTTGTATAATAAAAAGCAATAAAACATGTATTTTAAAGATCGACTGGTTGTATATTTTAAAGCACTTTGGGACCAGGAAGGTGAGTTCTGGGGTTTTTTGCATTCATCACTGGCAGGGCATACAGAGAACACGGGTTATGTGTGTGTGTTCAGGGGGAGGGGTGAGGATTATGAAGATCTAGACTTTTCAGCACTCCTCAGTCCCAGACCCCTCTTTTCATGGAGGAGGAAGCCAACGGTCCTCTCAAACACTGCCCTGGAGCACTTCTCTGGGCCAGGCGCTTTGCTGGGAGCTTCTCCCTGAGTCCCAAACCCACTGCTCAGGGGCTGCCCCGTGGTTTTGGAAAAGCTGCTTTCCTCCCCCGACCTTTAGTCTTTTCATCTGTGAAATGAGGAGGAGATGTTACCATCCTGTTTTAAAGATGAAGAGAAGCAGCTCATGCAAAATATGGCCAGGAGCACAGAGTGCACGATGAACGTTTGCTATTGCTACTGTAATATACTCACGTGGTCCTGGTGGCTCTGTAAGTGGGCATAGCGCCACTGACATTCTACACTTAAGGAACCTAAGAAGAATGGACAGCTTAAAATTTACACACGTGAACAAACCTGCCCAAGGCACTGCGTCCAGGATATGGCAGAGGCAGATTTCAAGTTCAGTTCTGCTGACTCGACAGGCCATGCTTCCAGTGCCAAACTGCTATGATATCAAGGGTGGGGCCTGGGGGAGAGAGGTGACTTGTCCAAGGTCACACAGCTAATCAGGGGCAGAGCTGGGATTAAGCCCGACATATACTGCAGGAAGTCATTTACCAAGGGGGCTGCAAGGTGGCTGACTCGAGGTGCCTGGCACTCACCTGCTCCACAAAGAAGGACTGAAACAGTAAAGAGATAACCACACGTAACACAGACCATCTATGAGAGAACTCTACAATTACACAGGGAAGTGCCAGAGACTCTCTGAGGCATGGAGGAGAGGGAAGCAAAGCAGCCTGCCTGGCCAGAACAGACACCTTGTTGTGAATAAAAGGTAAGCGAGAGGTCCCCAGCAGTCCACATTCCCACTGCAGACTCCTACAATCCTAGCCACTAGGGAACCCCTTGGCCCTTATGGGCTATGAGATTAGCGTAGGGAGCTGCCTAGAGTCCGTGGGACAGCATGGTTCCAGAGAGGAAATTTGCACTGGGTCCCACACCCCCCAAAGACCCAAGCAACTGCAATACTGCACCATTTTGAGAGCCCAGCCCCCACCAGACTTCATCCTTCCCTGGAGCCCAGCAATTCATGCATCCCCACATCCCCGGAGCCCCACTGACATCCCCCTACATCCACACAGAGGTCTGCAGTGTCATGACACTGCCTAGACCCAGCAGAGCAGCCAGGTCCACAGCATTCTAGCCACACAGTATCCTAAACCCCAGGGAACAGGCAGTGCAATACACCAGGGAGACTGCCCTTGGAACAAAGGGCAGCAAAATATGAGCTACCCAGAGCGTGAGATCAGCCTGCCTAGGGCTGCTGCCACTGACAGCAACCCCAATTTCAGCAGCAGAACCACTGGGCACCTGCACGCATCTTCAGGTGGCCTGGGAACCCTGGGTGCTGTCCCAGGGCCTGAGGACAGGCTCATGCCTCTTGGGAGCCCAGGAACTGGCCCGCTCAGCCCACTGCTGCCACTGCCACTGCCACCCAACTACATGCCACTGCTGGCACTCACATGTGCAACATGGGGGTCCAAGCGTTGGTGCAATGCCACTACTGCCACAGTAAATGACACACATGCTGACCAAGGGCTCAAAGACCCACCCATCCACCCAGCTCACTGTTGCCACTTCCTGCACCTGAGCAAGCCACCTGGAAGCCCAAAGACTGGCCTGTCTGAACCCACTAATATCAGCACCCATATTTGCCATTCAGGGGCCTGAGGACTAGCATGACCTCAGCTAGTGCCACTGGTTCCAGAGGACCAGCCCACCTGGTGTTCTGTCCCATGGCCTGTACTAACAACTGTTGCCTAAGCCACTGAGGAACTCACAAACACCCTGATGCTGATTACAGCTGAAGAAATCATTACAGAGACTGCACCACAGCACCCACCCAGAATACAAGCCAAAGCACTATGCTCAATCAACACCATAGATACCTATGTAGGAAAAAATCTTTCCCTACAAAAGCCAATCTACAAAATCAAAATAAGCAATTATTATATCAGATGCAGATATCAATGTAAGGACATGAGAAACATAAAAAAAAAAAGCAAGAAACATGACACCTCCAAAGGAACACAATAATTCTCCAGTATCAAATCACAATGAAAAGAAAATCTATGAACTATCTGAAAAAGAATTCAAAATAGTGATATTTAAGTGAGTTATAAGAGAACACAGATAAACAATACAAAGAAATCAGGAAAGCAATTCATAATCTGAATGAGAAATTCAACAAAGAAATATATATCATGAAAAAAATCAAACAAGAATCCTAGAACTGACATATTCAATGAGGAAAATTAAAAATACAATTGAGAGCTTCAACAATAGAATATATCAAGCAAAAAATAATAATTTCTAAACTCAAAGACAAGGCTTTTGAAATAACTCAGACAAAAAAAAGAAAAGAAAAGAAATAAGAAAAAAGAATGAAAATAACCTGTGACATATGAGACACCATAAAGCAATCATATATTCAAATTTTGTGATTTCCAGAAGGAAAAGAGATGGACAAAGACATAGAAAACATACTCAATGAAATAATAGCTAAAAACTTTCCAAGTCTTGCAAGATATATAGACATCCAGATATAGGAAGCTCAAAAATCTCCAAAAAGATTCAACTCAAAAAGTCTTCTCCAAGTCACTTTATTGTCAACGGTCAAAAGTCAAAGACAAAGAGCAAATCCTAAAAACAGCAAGAGAAAAGCATCTAGTTATCTATAAAGGAAACCTCATCAGACTAACAGCGGATTTCTCAGCAGAAACCTTATAGGCCAAGAAAGAATAGGATGACATATTCAAAGTGTTGAAAGGAAAAAACTGCCAGTCAAGCAAAGATATCCTTCAAAAATGAAGGAGAAATAAAGTCTTCCCCAGATAAGAAAAACCGAAGGAATTCATCACCACTAGACCAACCCTAAAAAAAATCCTTAAGAAAGTCCTATATTTGGAAGCAAAAGGACAATATTACCAACATGGAAACACACAAAACTATGAAACTCACTAGTAGAGCAGATACACAAATGAAAAAGATAAAGGAGTTAGTTAATGTCACCACTACAGAAAACCACCAAACCACAATGATAAACAATAGGAAAAGAAGAAAGGAACAAATGATATACAAAACAACCAGAAATCAATTCACGAAATGACAAAAATAAGTCCTCACCTACCAATAATAACCTTAAATTAAGTGGATTAAATTCCCTACTTAAAAGATATAGGTTGGATAAAAGCATTAAAAAATGAGCCAACTATTTGCTATCTACAAAAAAGTCACTTCACTTATAAAGACACTTGTAGACTGAAAGTAAAAAGATGGAAAATCATATTCCACACAAATGGAAACCAAAAGCATGCAAGAGTAGATATACTTGTATCAGACAAAATAGATTTTAAGTCAAAAACTGTAGAAAGAGACAAAGAAGGTCATTATACAATGATAAAGGAAC
>NW_012154174.1:3320487-3393208 GCF_000956105.1 Propithecus coquereli
AACAACTATACACTAAAAAAATTGGAAAACCTAGAGGAAATGGATAAATTCCTGGACACATACAACTTCCCAAGATTGAATCAGGAAGAAATAGAAAACATGAACAGACCAACAATGAGTAACAAGATTGAATCAGTAATAAAAAGTCTCCCAATAAAGAAAAGGCCAGAACCAAATAGCTTTATTGCTGAATTCTACCTAACTTTTTAAAGAAGAACTAACACCAATTCTTTTCAAACTACTCCAAAAAATTGAAGAGTAGGGAATTCTTCCTGACTCATTATACAAGGTCAGCATTATCCTGATATCGAAACCAGACAAGGACACAACAGAGAAAGAAAAACTAAAGGCCAATATCCCTGATGAACATACATGCAAAAATCCTCACCAAAATACTAGCAAACTGAATCCCACAACACATCAAAAAGATGCTACACCATGATCAAGTGGGACTTATCCCAGGAATGCAAGGATGGTTTAACATATGCAAATCAGTAAATACAATACATCACATCAACAGAATGAAGGACAAAAGCCATGATCATCTTAATAGATGCAAAAAAAGCATCTGACAAAATTCAACATCACTTTATAACAAAAACTCTCAGCAAATTAGGCATAGAAGGAACATAAGTCAGCATAAAAAGGCCGTATATGACAAGCCCACAGCTAACATCGGATTGAATAGGGAAAAGCTGAAAGCCTTTCCTCTAAGAACTGAAACAAGACAAGGATGCCCATTTTCACCACTCTTATTCGATATAGTACTGGAAGTCCTAGCCAGAGCAATCAGACAAAAGAAAGAAATAAAAGGTATCCATATTAAAAAAGAGGAAGTCAAATTGTCCTACTTTGCCAATGACATGATCTGACATATAGAAAAACCTAGAGACTTCACCAAAAAACTCTTAGAACTGACAAGTGAATTCAGTAAAGTTGCAGGATACAAAAACACTATACAAAAATCAGTAGCATTTTTACACACCAATAGCAAACTATTTGAAAAAGAAATCAGGAAAGCAATTCTATTTACAATAGCTACAAAAAAAAAATACCTAGGAATAAATTTAACCTAGGAAGTGAAAAACCTCTACAATAAAAAACACTGATAAAAGAAATTGAAGAAGAAACAAACGGAAAGACATTTCATGCTAGTGGATCAGAAGAATTAATATTGTTGAAATGACCATACCACCCATATCTGCAGATTCAATGCCATCCCTGTCAAAATACCGATGACATTCTTCACAGAAACAGAAAAGAATGATCCTAAAATTTATATGGAACCAAAAAACACCCCGAATAGCCAAAGCAATACCGAGAAAAAAGAACAAAGCTGGAGGCATTGTACTTCCTGACTTCAAAATATATTACAATGCTATAGTACACAAACCAGCATGGTATTTGTGTAAAAACAGATACATAGAAAGTGGAACAGAATAGAGAACCCAGAAATAAATCTATCTATTTACAGCCAACTGATTTTCAACAAAGGCACCAAGAATATATAATTGGGAAAAGGACACCCTTTTCAATGAATGGTGCTGGGGAAACTGGATATCTGTATGCAGCAGAATGAAACTAAGATCCCTACCTCCCACCATATACAAAAATCAACTCAAAATAGATTAAAGACTTAAATCTGAGACCTGAAACTGTAAAACTACTAGAAGAAAATGAAGGGGAAACACTTCACGACATTGGTCTAGGCAAAGATTTTGTGACTAAGATCTCAAAAGCACAGGCAACAAAAACAAAAATAGACAAATAGGACTATGTTAAACTAAAAAGCTTCCTCACAGCAAAGGAAACAATCAGCAGAGTGAAGAGACAACCTATCGAATGGGAGAAAATATTTGCAAACTATTCATTCGACAAGGGACTAGGGACTAATATTCAGAATATGCAAGGAATTCAAACAACTCAATAGCAAAAGAACAAATAATTCCATTAAAAAGTGCCAAAGGATCTGCATAAACATTTCTCAAAAAAGACATACAAGTGGCCGACAGGTATATGAAAAAATGTTCAACATCATTAATCATCAGGGAAATGCAAATCAAAACCACAATGGAATATCATTTTACCATAGTTAGAAGGGTTATTTTCAAAAAATAAAAAAATAATAAAAATAACAAATGCTGGCAAGGATGCAGAGAAAAGGGAACTCTTATACACTGTTGATGAGAATGTAAATTAGTGCAGCCATTATGGAAAACAATATGGAGGTTTCTCAAAAAACTAAAGTATAACTACCATATGATACAGCAATCCCACTCCTGGGTATTTATCCAAAGGAAAGGAAGTCAGTACCTCAAAGGGATACCTGTGCCCCCATGTTTATTGCAGCACTTTTCATAATAGCCAAGATATGGAATCAACCTAAGTGTCCGTCAGTGGAGAAATAGATAAGGAAAATTTGGTGTATATACACAATGGAATATTATTTGGCCATAAAAAAGAATGAAATCCTGTCATTTGCAGCAACATAGATGGAACCGGAGGTCATTATGTTAAGTGAAATAAACCAGGCACAGAAAGGCAGACATTGCCTGTTCTCACTCATATGTGGGAGCTAAAAAAGTTGATCTCATGGTGGTAGAGCGTAGAATGATAGTTATCAGAGGCTGGGAATCATAACAGCGGGGATGAGGGAGGTCTGTTAATGGTACAAACATACAGTTAGATGAAGGGAGTAAGTTCTTGTGTTCGATAACACAGGAGGGTATAGTTAGCAATAATTTATTGTACACATATATCTCAAAATAGTTATAAGAGATTTAAAATGCTCCCAACACAAAGAAATGATAAGTGTTCAAAGTGATGTTCTAAATACACTGACTTGATCATTATACATTGTGTGCATGTTTCAAAATATCACACATACCTCATAAATATGTACAATTTTTACATTTCCATAAAAAAAAGAAAGTCTTTGTCTTTCAGTGTGTTAATAAAACAATCAATCAGGGTCATTCTTCCTTTGTTTACAAAACTAGTCTTTCAATTCTGTGGCCACAGAGAGCTGATTCCGGGTTTTCCAGGAATGGGTCTGAACTGGGCCAGGTCCCCCGGGGCTCCTCCAGTTGGAAGGCTGGTGAGCACCACGCCTCAGATGTGGCTCAAGGAAGGCTCGCCTTGGTAACCACTGAGCTGGCAAACAAGCGGGGCCAAGGACGAGCACGAGATCAGCCTGCAAGGGGTGGACACAGTCCCCTAGCGATGCCCTCGTCCTCAGGAGGCATGAGCAAAGTTCAGGGAGCCATGCAGGTAAGGAGCCTGCCAGGTGACAGAGGCTTGGACACCAGCTGCCTTTGCACCATTAGGCTGGTGGAGGGGCCACGTCTGCACTCGAGGGTCCACCAACACCCACCATGAGGGGACAGACCACAGTCAGGTACTCCTGCCCTGCCGGCTCAGCCACAGCCAGCCAACTAAATAGCCAGGTTAGTCAGACCTGCCAGTTGACTCTGCCGCTGGCAATTTGGGGGGCAGGAGAAAGGGGAAATCAAATACCCCTAAGGTCTGCTGTCTGAGAGACCGAGAAGCAGAGAGAATGTTCTCCACTGCCCAGTTAATTCTCGGGACACAGCACTACTCTCCCCTACCCCCAGCCATCCCTCCCCGGCTCCTGCCACCATCCCCGCTCTTTTGTCCCAGCTGCTCATCTCTGAAAGCCCCCAGCACAGCAGAGTCACGTGCGTACCATGTGAGCCGCCACGGGGGCTCCCGTCAGGGCCTGGGCCCACCCTGGAAGCCTTATCTCTCACCATTAAATGTGAGCCTACAGATAAATTTAAATATCAGCAAGCAACTGGGAGATAAATGGGTGCATGCAGTCACATGTTCCTCAAATCTTCTATATGAGCCAGGGTGCCACGCTAGGTGCAGGGAGGGAAACATCGGTTTATCAGACTTTCACTGAGCACCCAATGTGTACAAGACACTAGGAGTAGCCACCCTTTTCCTGCCCCAGAAAGCAAGGAGGACCTCAGAGGCGTGATGTTTTTTGGAGCTAAGCCTCACTTAGGAGAACAATGAGCTACCCACAAAGGTGCGATTTTTCCCCACTGCATTAAAGAGTCTCGCTTACTTAAATAAGCTCTGTGCTTTATGAAATAAGCTTTGGGACTCAGGACATGCATAAGACAATGCATCTTTCAGTCTGATGCACTCAGCATCCTTGCCTCTCTTTCTGATTACCGGTCACCATGTTATCATCCTATCCTGCGGCCCTTCCAGGGCGCATGGTGGCAGTTTGCCACAGCACTGCAGTGAATGGCCCCAGAGTGCTGGAAATTCCTTCTACCTCCCCTCACTGTCAGCCTCACCACGCCCTCCCTGCTGTTCCTACAGCTTTCATGACACCCCATCAACTGAAATACAAAATCCCTGCCATCTTCTTGTTATTTGAGTTCTATATTCATTCATTCATTCAACAAAGGCTCTCTGAGCACCTGCTCTGTGCCAGGCTCTGAGTTAGAGATGATAAGAGATCAGAAATAAATAAAGCCTGTCCCTACCTCCTTTCCAGCCATATACGCTAACCTGGGGCAAGCCTACTTCACCGCTCAGACCCTCTGACTCTTCTTCCACCAAGGGGGGGGATTAGAGCTGGAGACGATCTAGTGCGAAGGTCTGCAAACCATGACCCCAACCCTCCATGTTTTTGTAGTCTGCAAGCTACGAATGATTTTTTTACATTTATAAATGGTGAGGTGGGGATCTTTTGTGATGCAAGAAAATCATATGAAATTCATGTTTCAGTGTCCATAACTAGTTTTATGAGGACACAGCCATGCCCATTCATTTACCTTTCATCTCTGGCTGCCGCCCCATTACAACACAGCAGCAATAGCAACAGAGACCATATGGCTCACAAAGCCAAAATCATTTCCTTTACAGAAAAAGGTTGCTGGCCCCTACTCTAGTCTAGCGTTTATGATCTATCCACCTCCACTTCCTTCCAAAGCACCAGCTCACTCCACAGGCCCAAAGGCTGCTGGCCGAAGCCAGGCAGCATGCTCTGCAGGTTGGAGGTGCACACAGACAAGCCTGGAACGTGGGGACCACGTTCCTCCCCCAAGAAGTCAAGTGCATTTGCTGGGTGACCCCCTCTTTCCAGCCTTGCCCAGAGACCCTCTGGCTCCCACAGACCTCCTTCTGAGAGGCCGAGCTGCCCAAGTGCTAGGCCTGCCTGAACCCTTGGAGTCGTAGCTCAGTCCTAAGACCAAGCTGCAGCCTGTGCTGGGTTGTGGGTTAGTCTGGCTCCCACGCCCCTTGGAGAGCTCGCCATCAGCCGGTCACTTCCCCGCCCACAACTGCCACTCCATGGGGCACTTCCCCACTGTCCTGTTTTCCTCCACAAATAGCTTCACAGTTCCAGGTCTGTGTCATCAAGGAAAGTAAATAAGAGCTACATCATCAAAGAAAACACACCCCCTAACCCCTGGTGGCCTCCTTCACATGACCTTCAGGCTTCCTCTTGGAGCCTGGGGATGCGGCCCCTCTTCCATGTGGCATCGCAGCCAGGCAACAAGGAGGCGGAGGAGGTGTCGTGTCTTGCTCCACAACGAGTCCCTGGAACCCAGGAATGCCCACATCCTGCTCTGGGCCTTGGTCTCCCCTTTGTGCCTTTGTTCTTAATGTGCACCCCAGACCTGACCCCTCCACAGGTAGTGCGAGGCTTTGGGGTTTAACTGTCCTCTTCTGTCGCCTGAGCCCACACTCTGCCTTAGCCCCATGTGCCACACCCCTTCTCTCTAGGACAAAATTGCAACCAGACAAAGGTTAGAGGTTAGGAAGGTCTTCCCAGCCCATTCCATGAGGAATACCCCAGAGGGGGTTATTTTACAATCACATCAAGTAGAGAAACAGCCCCTTGATGACGCAAAACACACAGGCTCGGAGTCCGAAGGGGGTTGGTGTGTGCTGATCCCAGGAGGCACACAGACTTGGCACTGCTGCTCACAAGAAGAGGGTGACGCAAAGAGCAGGGATTGTGCAGGCTGCAGGCTGGTGAGGGTGTCCCCAGTATAGTAACCGTGTCCAGTCTCTAGGCGACAGCTATGGACGTGGCCTGGTGGTGGAGTCCGTGTCCAGGGATGGCCATGGTGTCTGTGCACAGGAGCAGCATCTCAGAGGTGCTCTGCGGCATGACTGGAAGTGCTACCTCCAGCTGCACGGGCTCCAAGCTTCGTGTTGGGGATGCACTGAAACTCCATAATACTGTTTTAGGAAATTTCTTTTCTACTTAAAACACCGAAGTTACTTCCCGTCGCCTGCCATGCAGAGCCCTGACAGATACAGGCAAGTATGGCAGAGATCATGAGTGCCCACCAAATATCCGCATGCTCCCCTCCAGTGTCCAGCCCCCTGCACTTGTGCTTGAGCCACGTGACTAGATCTAGCCAACAGACCGCGAGCACAGTGACGTGTGTCAATGCTGGGACAAATAAACTTCCCACCATGGCCATGTTGGAAACCACATTTTGAGACAGCAGAATCGTAAAATGTAAGGATCCTGGATCCCTGAGTCACTGGGTGGAGAGCAGACCTGCCAGCCCACAGCAGACAGTGCACAAAGAAGAAACAAACACATAAGGAGCCAAGCCACTGAGATTTCAGGGCTCATATGTTACTGCAGCCCAGCCCAGTCTCTCCTAACAAGTTTGAGCACAAGAAAAAAGGCAAGTAGCGTGGAGCATAGTGAATAACGGGGAGAATGGTTTGAAATAATACTGAAGTTATTACTGATATGGAAAAGTTTTTTTATAATTTTATTTTAACTGTGGTGAAAAACCACTGGAGGGTTTTAAGCAGAAACACGCATGGCCAAGCCACCACGGCAAGTTGCCTTCCACACGGCTCGTGGGCACAGGGAGCTTGACAGGGTCTCGAAAGGGATCTCATTGGCCCTCAGCACTGTCCACACTCCCCCACCTTGATGTTTATAAAGTTACCTGTCTCTTCTTGCACATTTCCGTTGACAAGAAGTGTACTTCCTTCTAGGACCTCGTTTCATTTTGGGATTGCACTGAAGTTCTTCATTTCCCTGTAACCTCTCTCTTCTGATAAACCCCAAGTCTGAACCCATGCCCTATTCCTCGCAGAGCTTGCTGCCCTGCTTCTGCTCTGCTGAACACACAGTCACGGACATCAGCCTCCCAAAGTCTATCTCTAGCAGAACTGGGTTCTGAAAGCAGAGGTGGGTGTGGCAGGATGGGTCCAGGATCTCGGCCCTGAAAGCACGACCAGCGACCGCATGACGTGCCAGCGATGGAGTCACAGGATCTCTTACGCTTTCATCGCCCTCCTCATATGTCCCTGGAAAGAACACAGGGGACATTTGAATCTCTGGGCCTGGTTCCCTCTGCCTGTCCTGGCCCACGTCCCTAGCCTAACCTTCAGCTCCATGAGCTGATGCAGCAGGAATTTATTTACGAGCTCATTATCCCTATGAATCATGTCCAGCTTGAGCCGGGACTTAGCACGGAGCTGAGGAGTGGTCCTGCAAGCAGCTGCACCCGTGGGGCCTGGAGAGAGGATGGGTCAGGACCGGCAGGGCCTCACTGCACCACGAGCCAGGAGGGCAGATGCGAGCAGCGGATGGGAAGTGGCTCATGCCAGCCCTGGAGTCTGTTCTGGCTCCAGCAATTCCAGGGTTTTCCCGAACTCTGGCTTAATTCCAACACAGAGGCTGCAAATGGAAGATTTGGCTGGCAATCCGCTTTTTACTTCTAAGTCCCAAAATATACCAGGGAACTTGAGAGGTTAGAGAAGCAGGGACCAATATCTTTCTGACTTCTATTCCACCAGGAAGGGCCCTGCCCCTGAGCCCCTGTTTCACCAGTCCCCAGGTTAGAAGGTTTTACACTGTGGTGCTATGCAAATACAGGCAATGACCATTAACTTATTCAAACTTCTTTTACAACCATTGTTTTTAGTTGATCATTGCACATAAGTTTATGTCCATTTGAGAGAGAAGGGTTCAAGACTCTGAAAGGTGAAGCAACTGGCCCCAGGTTGACCTGCAGTTAGGGGTACAGCCCAGGACTTAAACCCAAATCCTTAACACTCAGCCCATCGCTCAATCCAAATCTCCTGCCTCCTCTTTCTGAGAGCCTTCAGGAATACAGAGTGATGCTGTATCTGTCAAGGTTTACTCAAGGAAACAGAAACTCTCTGGGTCTTTCAAGCAGGAAAAGATTTAATGCAAGAAATAGGCAGATTGTCTATAAAATTGGTTCTGATTATTCTCTTCCCTGTATCCATGTGACAGACTTTGAATTTGGCCTGGTGTTGTGCGATGCATTAGTGAACCCAACCAAGACCAGAAGAATTGCTCAGCTGAGCCTAGCCCAAATTCTGATCCACAACACTGTGAGCTATATAGAGAGTTGTTTTAAAGAACTAAGTTTTGGAGTGATTTATTATGCAGCAAACACTAATGGATACAGTACTTACAAAACTTTTGGAACAGCTAGAAAATTGAAAGTTGGGTATTTATATAACGAAGGTTCTCTACACGTTTTCGAGGAGTAAAGAAGTTGCAGGATCTGCAGGAACTGCTGCCACGACCACAGATGCCTCCAACACTGTTGAGTTAGGACAATTCCAAGGTTGTTTTAAAATCTCATCCACGGCCGGGCATGGTGTGGCTCACGCCTGTAATACTAGCACTCTGGGAGGCCAAGGCAGATGGATTGTTTGAGCTCAGGAGTTCGAAACCAGCCTGAGCAAGAGCGAGACCCCATCTCTACTAAAAATAGAAAGAAATTAATCGGACAACTAAAAATATATATAGAAAAAATTAGCTGGGCATGGTGGCGCATGCCTGTAGTCCCAGCTACTCTGGAGGCTGAGGCAGAAGGATTGCTTGAGCCCAGGAGTTTGAGGTTGCTGTGAGTTAGGCTGACGCCACGGCACTCACTCTAGCCTGGGCAAAAGAGTGAGATTCTGTCTCAAAAAAAAAAAAAAACTCATCTGCCAAAGCCCATCCATCTCCCCACCACAGCTGGAGGACAATAATGTGGCTTCTGCTTCTTTTTCACCTTCTGAATCTCATGCAACTGCTTCTCATTGAAAGGTTCTAACCTGGGACCTATGGGCAGGGACTCTTGGAAAAGTAGTTCTCAGGCTTCCGACCCTTGGTACAGAGAGAAGAACGTGGAAGCACTGAGTTGTCAACCCATAACCTGCACAGGCCCAAGAGTCTACTCTTTCCCAGATGTTGCTTCTGAAGATGCTTAGTATCGGGAGGAACTTTCTGTTCCCTGTAACTCCCTCCACTACCCCCCACTGGCATTAGTTCTCCGTCTGGGATGACATAGGCATTATTAGTTCATTTTGTTCTCATTCGAACTGGTCTGCCAGCTCTAATCCTGGGTGATCCCTATAAACGTAAGATTTCACCTCTGTGCCTGTTCTTCTCCAGGCTGCACAATAGAAGAAAGGGACAGAGTACCTGGATGTGTCCACTAGATCTGTGCATCAGAATCTCCTCGCCTCCTCACTCATCAGCCCGGTCTATCACAGCAGCGAAAGAAGGGCCCGGTGTTCAGGCACCCGAAAGTGCAGAAGGGTTTGGATAAGTCCCCAGAAACAAGAACCACCTGCTGACGTCCTCAGCTGCTGCCTTGCCAACTCCATCCTTCTCATGACTATAGCAGCAACTTTGGGATAGGAGCAGCTGACAAAATCCGGTTCTCTCCACTGTAGAGATAGGAAAACTGGTCCGGGGCATTGAGATGACAAGGGAACATTAAAGAGCTTGGGCACTGGGTATTCTCTGCTGGCCCCTCAGCCGTTGTGCCATACGAGGGCCTGATTGTAACAGCAAGCGCTTAAGACAAACAGGATTTGAGGATAGGGGAGGTTTACCTTGAGGAGGGGAATGAGTTCCTCTGAGAATTTGAATCTATGAGAAATGTGGACCTCTAAGTGCCTGCTAAATCTCTGCCGTAGCAGGATTCTCTTCTCTGCTCCCCTCAAGAGTCAAGCTCCCCAGGGCTACCTTGATCTTGACCCTCTCTGAACAATCTCATCTACTCCTGTGAATCCAATTACCACTGAAATGCCCGTGGCTCCCAGATCTGTGTCTCCAGGCCCGCACATCCAACTGCCTGTTGAACATTGCTACGTGGATTGCCTCCAGGTCCTCCAGCTCAACATGGTTCAAGCTCAGATCCTCCGTCTAAACCAGCACCAGTCACCACCAATTCAGTGGGTGGCATCACCATGTCATCCAAGCCAAGGCTTTCCCCGTCTCCCCATTGGATTTCCGCAACCAGCTCCCCCAGTCTCTTGTCTTCCAGTCTTGTGCCTCTCTGACCAGTGAGTCCCATCGCTACCAGAGGGGGCTTCCTAAATGCACACCTGCCATGACACTCTCTTGACTGAAATACTTGTTAGCTCCTGGTCACCCATAGGATAACATCCTAGCTCCTTGTTCTGGCATTCGAGACCCTCCCCGTGCTGCCCTCTGCCAACACCTTCAACACCATCACCTGTCACCTACTCCCCAGCAGCACCAGGTTTCCTGGGACACCCAAAGCTGGCAGACATCTTCATGCCGTTAGCCTGCAGCACTGTTTCCCCCGGCCCCACCCCTGCCCCTGGGTCCAGGCTAGGTGCCCTTCCTGTGGGCTGTCATAGTGTTCTTACCATACCTCTGTCTACCCCACAAGATTAGTAACCTCACGAAGGCTGGGGCATGCCACTGGGTTTGTCTCTGTGTCCCCAGTCCACTGGGAGTGGACACCAATAAGTGAGTATTAAATAGAACCATGAGCTGCCCCTGATGTTGTGAAGTTCATGCACAGTGTGTGTGTTTAATCTGTAATAATATAATATTAAGAGAAGTAATAATAGCTAAGTATTTTAGCACTTACTATGAACCGGATAGTTTGCAGGCATTATTAGGTCCTTTAATCCTCACCACAACCTCAAGAGATATTACTATTATTAACCTGATTCATAGATAAGAAACTGAGACTTAGAGCTAAGTTAAATAACTTGCCCAGATCATTCAGCTAGCACATGGTGAAATCAGGATTCAAAGTCAGGTGGTCTATACCCTTCACCATCAGACATCCAGCCTCTCTAGTATACAACCCCCACAGTAAAGTCAGCTCCATCACAACAGAGGGTAGGACAGGGTGACATGGACATTCTTCCTACTGAATTGTGTTATAATAGGTATACCTGCTCTACAAACATTTAAGGGAAGTGTTTTGCTAATTAGATAAACTCTCCTGCTGCAAGACTTATCAGAGCCTTTAATTTGTCAATGTGCCTAGAGAAAAAGATATGTTGCATTTTCCAAACTCACTGGGCCACAGAGCACTTTATTTCCCTAGGCATCTGCCAGGTACAGTGAGCCACGGAACACACTTTGGCAAACAGTGACTCCTGGGTCCCATCCCTCCAAAGGCCTGGCTGCCCTTGTCTTCTGTGAGATAAACCAGATCCTTTCCGGTGAATTTCCTTCCCTGCTGAAGTTGAGTCAAGTCAGTTTCCATTACTTGCAGCAATAGCACCTTGACTGAGACATGCCTTGCTCACCCCTCAGAAAGGCCAAAGCCTGGAGCCTGCTGGCGTTTACACTCAGGGTGGAACACTAGTGAAGTGTTCGGGGAGGCACCGGCCTGTCAGATGTGGTCATGGCAAGCTTCATCTGAGACCCACCACCGAGGGTCATCCTCAGAAAAGCACGCCCAAGTGTTCACAGTGCTCTTCTGTTTCCAATTTCCCTTCCTGGTGAGAAATTTGACATTTTTACATAAGTAGAACTGTGACTTATGTTTTTGGACTCCCGTGGCTGAGGTCATGTCCTTTGGACACTTCTAACGTGTTTCTGACCATTAGAAAGAGTCCCCCTGGCTCTTGGAAGTTGAGGGAGAGGGGTCACATATACCTCTCCCCACAACTCACCCCAACTGTGACACACACACACGAACACCCTACTTCTGCCTGATTTCCACCACCGCCCCCAGTTTATTCTCCAGAGAGATGAGGGATGTGAGAACAGGGGTCCTGCCCACCCACGACTAGTGAGTGTTCCACCTTGGTCCGAAGGAGAGGCAGAAGCCCAGGCAGCCCAAGCGTTCCCCTCCTCCTCACCGCCCCTCCCCAGGTGCTCAGAGAGCTGGAGTTCTGCTCTGGTAGCTGGCACGGCCGGTTTAGAATGTGAGTTGAGCTGGGTTGGTTGCTGCCCCACTGCTCAGAAGTTCATCTAGGAGGGCTGCAAGGAGGGAAGCATTGCACTAGGTCTCTCCAACCCTCCTCCTGTAATCCGTCCTCACCGCCTGAGCCACGCTGCGTGGCCACCGCCTTCGTCCATATTTGCTATAACAGAATAGTACAGACTGCGTGATTTATAGAGAAAACAAATTTATTTCTTACAGTTTTGGAGGCTGGGAAGTCTAAGGGGGTTGCGGCACATCTGGTGGGGACCCCCTTGGTGCACCAACCCAGGGCGGAAGGCAGAAGGGCAAGAGAGCATGACAGCAAGAAGGGGCTGAACTCGCTTTTATAGCAAGCCCACTGTCGCCGTAACTGTCCCACTTTGACGGTAACAGCATTGATCCATTCAGGGGGCAGAGCTCTCACGACAGGATCACCTCTTATTCGTCCCCACCTCCCCACACTGTTGCATTGGGGATTAAGTTTCCAACACATGAACTTCGGGGGGCACATTCAAACCATAGCACCTGCCCTAGGGGCAAAGGCAGTGAGCTAAAAATAAAGCCAGATCTGGAGACCTGACCCTGCCTCAAGGAGAGGGCATTGCTCTCCAGAACCCTGGCAGGTGAAGGCCACCCATTCTCGCACTCCCCATACCGCAGGCTGGGAATGGGCTCGTGCCTCTCACTCCTCACCATGGCCCGCCACCACATGGGAAATTATCCCTGCTCCCCCGAGGCTAGCATCACCTGGCTACCCAACACCCTGTCTGCGTCATCCACTGGTCTTTCAGTCCCGCCCCAAGATCATGGAAGCCATTAGCACCAGGTTCACAGCCTTCGTCTCCACCCGGACCTCACCCTGGTGACTTCAGTTTCCATGTGGATGCACCATCCAACACCCTGCATGCTCCGTTCCTTGATCTCACCCTTGTGACCTTCTCCTCTTCTCCTCTTCAGCCACCTACATCGTTGGCCACACTCGCAGAACTGCTCTACTTCTGAAATCATAAATTCAGATCCGCCCATTCTTTAATGAGCTTCTCCAGTTCTTCTGCATCTGTCATTCATAAACACTCTGGGAAAATTTTAACTCTCTGGGAATAGAGAGCTGTCTTCTCTTGCCCACTGACATTCTCCCAAACTATCCTCTGGGCCTTACACCTTTCCCTGCCCGGTGAAGGCCCCATGGCTCTTCTCCTGTCAATATCATTTACTCTTTGCCTTTCCCCCCTAATCATACCCTAACCTCAGACAGGCTCCATTTTCTGATTTTTTTTTCAATCCCACACTGGAGACTCTGAGCGTAACCAGGAAAAAGCATCATATACAACCATGATTGTGCGTGTCATTGCAAATCTAGGGACTCCAACTTTGAGTGAGCCCCACTCACCTTGGCCCTAGTCTCTTTCTCCCGCCTTCATGAGAATTTCTAAGCTTGTTCACTCTCTGCAACCCTCCACCCCACCATGAGGGCTCTTGCCTAAGCAGAGGACCTTATTTCCTTCATCATCTAAAACCAGAGCAATCAGACACTCCCCTCCCTGGTCCCATTCATCCCCCCAACCCCAGCCTTGCCTTCTCCTCTAGAGCCCCTCCTGCCCAAAGCTAACCTCGCCTCAGTGCTTTGGGTCCCAACCCTGTCGTCCTTCACAAAAAACTCACTTTCTTGGTGATCCCTGTGGTAGCCAGACTTCAGATGTGCTCCCCACTGACAATGAACCATGTCTTCTGGTATTCAGACCTGTATGAACCCCCCCTACACGCTAACTTTGGCCTGGCCACACGTGACTAAGACAATGCAATGGAAGTAACTCCGCATAACTTCCAAGGCTGGGTCATAAGAACCTTGGACTTCGGCCTTGAGCTCTTGGAACATTTGCTCTTGGGAACCCTGAGCTTGCTGTCAGGAAGCCCAAGCCAGCCATGTGGAGAGGTCACATGGAGGATGAGTGATGCTGGCCAGACCCCAGCTGTTCCAGCTGTCCCAGCCCAGGTGCCAGACATGTGAATGAAGGAGTCATCTCACACGTAGAGGAGCACTGAGGCCGTCCCCCGCTGTTGAAGCCACCCCAAAGAGGCCTAGACATTGTGGAGCAGAGACAAAGTATCCCTGCTGTGCCCTGTCAGAATTCCAGACACAAAGAATTGCAAGCCTAATAAAATGGTGACAGTTTTATGTGTCTAAGTTTTGAGGTGATTTGTTACATAGCAACAGATAACCAGACAGTCCCCTCTGGCTCCTGCAGCCTTCGCTGCCTCTTCTTTCCTAGCCTGGCCTCACCAGCTACGCATGCGCACTTGGCGTCTGCTTAAATAATATTAATTATACTGAGGAGTTGGGGGGCGGGGAAAGAGGACAACAAGGATGAGGACAAAAAAGAAGGAGGAGAAGGGGAAGGGGGACAGACAATGACAAGCTGTCCTGTCTCCCAACCAGCTTCCCTTTCCCTACTTCCCTTCACTGCCAAGCTCTATGGAAGCCTTCACTATACTCAGTTCTACATGTTCTTTCCCTCCCACACCTTGCACTCCAGCTACGCACGCTCACACACTCGCTTGCATTGAAACCACCCTTGCCAAGGTCACGGTGGGTCTGCTGAACACATGGAGTGCACGTCTAAGTCCTTATCTGAACTCTTCATGTCTGTGTAGCATTCCAGGCCAGGCCCCTACCGCCTCCTTGGCTGGCCCCTCCGAAGCCACCCTCTTCTAGCGTTTCCTCTGATGCTCTGACTACACCTGCTGAGTCGCCATCGGGGGCTCCTTATCTTCTGCCCACGCTCTTTGCTGTGTTTGCGAGGAAGCCTGTAGAAGTAGTCTATTTTCAACTTTCGAAAGGTGTAACAGTGTGTGCAGTGAAAGCTTCCTTTTTCATCCCTGTATCCCAGTGATGCAGTTTCACTCCTCAGAGGCGACCGACGTTATCGTATGTTCTTACACGGACGTATTATGTATAAGTGTGCATGAATGCACGCGTGCCTACGAATTCTTCCACACGCACACACTTTGTTTTTTCACAAGAGCAGCAGCATTCTACACCCACCGAAATGTACCTGGCTTTCTTCACAACACTCTGTCTTGGAAATCTTCCCATATCGGTACATCACATGCATGCTCTTGCATGCACGTGCTTGGCTAATTTTAACATCCCTCTTTCGATGCCTATTTGGGCTGCTTTCAGCGTTTTGCTTTTACAAACATTGTAATAACCAATCTCACATGCATCATTTGTTACGTGTGGAAATCTTTGCATAGAAGAAATTCTTCCGAGTGGAGTTGTTGGGTCAACAGCATTTGTAATGTCAGTAGATGTCGCCAAATTCCCCCCACTGAGCTGTGCCATTTCCACTCCCATCAGCCACGCCTGAGCGTCTGTTTCCCCACACAGGGTGTCATCCAACATTTTGATCTGAACCCAACTGAGAGATGAAAATGACGTCTTAGTAAAACTTTAATTATATTTCTCTTACTATGAGTAAGGGGGCATCTTCTAGGTTTCAGTATCTCTTCACACCTTGTCCATCTTTCTTTTGTGTTGTTGATCTGTTTTATATTGATTCGTGGACACTCTTTATATAACAGGAAAATACACTCCTTGTCAGTGATATGAATTGCAAGTCTGTCTTTTGACTTTGTGTGTGTTGTGTTTTGCCAGGCAGAAGTTTTGTTTGAACAGTTAAAATTATCAGTCTTTGCTTTAATGGCTTCCGGCTTATGTGTTATACTTAGAAAGTCCTTCCTATTCTGAGAGTTTATTCCCCTGGGTTTCTGGTATACTTGTGGTATCATTTTGTTATGTTTACATCTTTGTTTCACATGGAACTCATTCTAGTACAAAGTATGAGATATGGATAAAACATTTTTTTTCTAGATGGTTCTCCAGCTGCTTCGACCCCCTTTATTGAATAATGCATTTTTGCACTCAGTTTGAAGAGCAGGAATTAATGACAACCTGTTAGAAGATAAAATGGGAATAGAAAACGTTTATAACAGCAACAAAAAAGATAAAAAAAAAATACCTAGGAATCAAAATAACGAGAAATGTGTTTGATATACCATAATAACCTTACACTAAATTCTCACACGTAATTTTGGAAATTATATTTTGTTCTGCTGAGTTGTCCAGTATCACTTTGTTTACAAAATACAGCTTCATAGCACAGTTGATTATCTGACAGGGAAAGCTAGCCCCCTCTCCTTACTGTCCTTTTTCCAGATATTTCCTGGCTATTCTTACTGTTAAGATCTGTGAAAGATCTGAGTGGGTTTTTACTCTGCTTGCAAACCAACAAGTTAGCCTGTCCTGTTTCCTGGATGTTGGCAGAAGACACAGATTTCTGGTCAAAGACAAAGGACTTCACTAAACACAGCAATAGCAATAGCCAGAGTTTCAGCATTTGCATTGGTTATACAAGCTCCAATTGCCACAGTGTAGCAAGAAGTCTAGGTGATACAGAAAAAAAAAAAAAAAAAACCTTGAGCTTCGGGGACCCAAATCTTTTATAATGGGCAGTAGGCCTGCCTGATTTTTGCCCCAGAAGGAGATATTATCTTTATTATTCTGGACAGTAAACAAATGTGCCCTTTGCTCCAGAGGGAAACACTATCTCTATCTTCCAAGTGTGTTCACTATACAAACATCTTTGCAAAGATAGACTGAAACAGAATTAGTCGCTGCTTCTGCTTATGCAGAAACATGAGAGGCCCGTGGAGAATTGTCTCTCAACACTTGTTTTTCCATATGAATGTTGGAATCAGTTTGGCTAAACAACAACAAAGGCTTCCTTTTTATTGAAAATTTGATTAAATTCTAAATTATCTGCGGGAGAATGGAAAATTTTATGATGTTAGTTTTCCCGTCCAAGAACATTATTCAAATGCTTTTTTGTCCCTTGGAAGCATTTTAATGCTTTCTCCACTTAGATTTTGCACATTTCTCTTTATGTTGATTCCCAGGTTTTTTATCTTTTTTGTTGCTGTTATAAACGTTTTCTATTCCCATTTTATCTTCTAACAGGTTGTCATTAATTCCTGCTCTTTAAATGAGTGGTTTTCCTCCAGGGTCCCTCCTCTCCTTTCTTCTCCTCTTACTTCTGGGATTTCCCAGGATGAGCTCATTCCCTCCCAGATCTTCAGCGAGCATCTGACAGCCGATGGCTCCCGTACTGTCGCCTGCAGCCCTGGGCTTTCTCGGGAGCTCCTGCCGCATATGCCGTGGACGCATCACGGGCACTTCACACCCGGGAAGCTTTAAAGTCAAACTCCTCAGCCTTCTCCCCAGACCAGCTCCTCCTGCTCCTTAGCTCCCGTCTCAGTCGATGGTGCCACCATGCACCCAGGTGCCCCCCAGAAAAAGAGGGAGGCCTTCCTGCACCCGCTTTTCCGGTCAAGTCCTGCCTGTGCTTCCTCCTCAGTTCGTCTTTAACCTGCGCCCTTTCCTCCTTCCTCACTGCCACGGCCCGAGCTCCAAGCCGAGGACTGGGAAGGCCCCAAGTGACTGCTCATCTCGCATGGCATCTCCTCTGCTATCTACCCCTGTCCTGCTCTGGGAGTGGCCCACGGTTTGGAGCATGCTGTTCCCCAGAGTCTCCAGCATAACACAGAAGCCATCGCGGCATCCCTGGCTGCCCACAGTGACCCCCTGGAACTTCAAGTCTTCAGTTCCTGGGCCATCCTGCACTGCGCTTCTGCACATCTCTGTGCCCTAGCCCTGACCTTCGCCTGATATATCTCAACCCACCACTGCACTCTCTCCTGGCTACCTCCCACCCTCCCTAGGCATTCTACTCGGGCATCAACTCCTCCAGAAGACTTCCCAACACCCTCGTCTGGATAAGATGTCTTTCATTCATTCATTCATTTCTTCATTTCGGAAGGCATTCGATTGGTTCCCCACTTGCGAAGCTCTCAGCTAGGGACCAAGGATGCCAAGATGAACCGAACACAGTCACTGCCCTCAAGGGACTCGCTATCCAAGTTCTTGTTAATCAAAATATGGTTCCTGGACCAGCAGCGTCAGCAGCACCAGGGAGCTTGTTAGGAATGCAGTGACTCTGGGCCCTGTCCCAGACTGGCTGAATCTGCATTTGAAAAACATCCTCCAGATTCGTGTGCATGATGAAGTTTGAGCGCAGGGGTCTGGGCGACGTGTAAAGAGAGAGACAACAAATGAGGCAAATGCAACTTCAGGGCAATGCTCTGGGTGTTCTGAGGATGTGGTGAGAGGTGAGGAACTGAGAATGAAGGGAGAGGGAGGGACAGGATAGGGAGGTCAGGGCAGAAAAGCTGAGCTGGAGTTGGGGGGAGGGGGTTGCAGGCAGAGGGC
Organism: Propithecus coquereli; assembly: GCF_000956105.1. Taxonomy (NCBI): domain Eukaryota; kingdom Metazoa; phylum Chordata; class Mammalia; order Primates; family Indriidae; genus Propithecus; species Propithecus coquereli. The sequence continues at coordinate 3,339,001 of NW_012154174.1, forward strand.
ACCCTTGAGCAGAGGCACGGAGGGAGACAGCGTGTATGCTCGTGGGAGTGGAGGATCCTCCGGCTGCTAAGTGCGATGTCCGACAGACACAGAACGGTGAGAGAAGACGCACACGCCCAGCTTCACGTGCTTACAGCTCCACCCTAGACCTGTGGCCATCCCTTCAACCTCCCCACGGTGACTGCCAAGCCGTGGAGCTTGGGCACACGTATTAAGTGTGGAGTGACACAGCTCATATTTCAAGGGCAGAAGTGAGACCAGATTTCAATGGAAAGAGCCTGCAGCCAGGGAACCTGGCAAGGGATCACAAGGTGCATGCCAGAGGTGACACCAAAGCAAGCCAGAGCAGGGGCACCCCAGGCGAGAGGAGAGCACAGATTCTAGAAATATTTGGGAGGTCAAATTAGAGGGACTGAATGTGGAAGATGCACAGAGAACAGCAGAGGTAATTCTCAGGATCCAGACTCAGTTGGTGAGAGTGAAAACCAAGCGAGGCAGGGAGCAGTGGGAGGAAGAACGAGCCACGAGCAAAGTTAATAAGCACTGGTATTTCCCGAGCACCCGTTCTGTGTCGGGCATCAAAATTGGTGCTTTGCGTGGATTTGCTCAGTCGGTCCTCACTGGGCGAGCAGGTGCTGTTATTATTGCCAGTTTACAGAGGAGGAAGCTGAGGCACAGAGGCAATTACTTTCCCCTGGTCACACGGCTAGGCAGTAGGAGAGCTGGGATCTGAGCTTGGGCCATAAGCGCTTTGTCACCCCACCTTGTAGACTGGCGTTGGACATGCTGGGAGTCAAGGACCAGCCAGACTTCCAGTGGGAGAGGAATGAAGGGGACAGAAGCTCAGGTGAGCCATCAGGCCGGGTGTCAGCCTTCAGTGGGAGTCAGAGCCCTGGAGGGGATGAGTTGATGCAGGGTGGGGGGCACCAGGGCTGGGGGCGTGGGGAGCACCCATACCCACATAGCTTCCCACTGCACCTTGGGCCGCCATTGGCTAGTTTAGCCAGAGCCTGGCATCATGCAGACACCCCGGAAGCTTCAGGAACTGGTCACTCCCCCAGGGCAGGGTCTGGGGACAGCCACATCAGAGAGAGGAGACAGATGTACCAGAGCCAGGCAGGAGGCAGTTTCAGGACTTCACAGGCCTCTCTGTCCCCCCACCAGGGATTCCACAGTAGAGACACCCTGCCCCCACCCACTCCTCAGCTACAGTGACTGCACTTTCCCACTCTAGGTGGTAGTAACGCCGTCACTCCCCAGACTCTACCTTCTCAGCTGTGAGGTGGAAGCGCCGGCTCTCTCCTCTCAAAGCTACCAGTGGGACCACATGGTCCTCGCATGAGGAAGGGACTATGCAGACGGCAGAGGGTTTCCACATGGCTGGCAGCGCCCCCAACACTGCACAGTGGGGAGGGTCTCCTTGCCACGGGCATCAGGGCCAGGCCTAGTTAGCCCAGCTCCAAAGACAGGGCTAGGGCTGGCGAGCTGACAGGTGCTCCCCAGTGATCCCTGCCTCCTACCAGGGCTGCAGCCACAAATGTCTGTCCCGTGAGGTGTATAAGTAACCAGAATGGGGGAGGGGCACCGGGTGGGGGTAGGAGAACTTCAAGCACAGCCTGAGGGGGACCCTGCTGCTCAGTCCCAGCCTATACATGGCCAGCTGGGAATACGTCTCAAATTGCCAGGGCTTCTGATTTTGCAAGAGAAGCCAGAAACCAAGATCTATATGTGAAATCTCCAGGTTTTTAATGTAGTTTCTTAAAAGCAACTAATGTATAAGTAGTGTAAACACTGGGGAAGAGAAGTACCTAGTCTAGACTAGATCACGTCTAGAATCTGAATTAGGCCATTTGTCACGTCCCTCAGCCTTTGGCAAGGACAGAGACAGCACCTGCTGTGCCTATGAGTGTATGTGGACAAGCCCATGGGTGTTCCTACATCTGAGCGTGTAGGCAGCGCATGGCTGCACGAGTCCACAGTGATGCATGCGCCCATGTGAACACATTCAGAGACGTGTTGTAGGTACATCTGTGGGTGAGCACGGCCCTCATGAGCGCATCTGTGAACGCACATGAACGAGCACAGGTGTACAACGGGTGACAACACGTGTGACCGTGGGCTCGTGCACCTGTGTGTTAATGCACATGCATGTGGGCTCCAGTGTCGGTCCGTGTCTGCAGCCACCAGTGAGGCCGGCCAGCGGGCACCGCTGTGTCCTGCACGGTCCCTGACGGGGAGCCGCGTCCTCGCGGGCGGGAGGGCGTGGGGGCGCGCAGGAGGCGCGCATGCGTGCTAGTGGGGCGTGGCGGCTGGGGCCTGCGGGCCCAGAGAGCTGAAGGCGGCAGCCTTGGCTCGGAAACCAGGACATCCATGCGAGCCCGCGCCCCCCGGGGCGGACCCACCGAGCACAGGGGAGCGAGCACAGGGGAGCGGAGGGAAGGGGAGGGGACGGGAGGGGAGGGGCAGCGCGGCAGCTGCTGCCCGGGTGCTGCGCGAGGGGGAGGAGCGCGCGCGCAGCCGCGGCCATTAGTCACCAGATGTCACCTTCTGTTGCCAAGGCGGCGCCGGGCGCAGACAATGGCCGCGCGGGCCCAGGGGCGGGCCGGGTCGGCCCCAAAGCCGCGCCTCTGCTGACACCTACAGCCCCGCGCCCACACTCCGCTGCCGCTCTGGCTCCGGCAACGCCAGGCTGCTGGCTGCCCGGCCGGTCCCCCTGTGCCCAAGCCGCTCCCGCTGCTGGGCCTCCCAGCGTCATCTCTCCACGTCCCCTCCCGTTATCTGCTTAACGCCTCATTGCTCAGGACGCAGCGCAGGTGTCAGGTCCTGCATTTCCTGGCCTTCCTCTCTGCCTCTCCCCCCGTTCTTACAGATCTGTCCCCCAACTCAGATACCTGTCTTGGGGCTCCCCCAGACTGGACTGTGTGAGGTCAACAGGGAACGTGCTTTCTTCCCCTGTGCCTGGCACTGTGCCTGGCACTCAAGGAAGGCTAGGTGCCTGGAGTGGCATCGGTGGCTTCCAGTCTGCAGGGAAATCATGCTAGATGTTGAAGCTCATTGCCACCCAAACATAGGTGCGCTTGACCCCATCTGGAGAAAAAAAGCCCATCACCCTAGAAATCCAGGAAATCACTGAGCTTTTCCCTGGGCACAGATACCCCCAAAATGAAAAGTGACAATGCGAGTCTCCCTCCTGTGTAGCAGTGGCCTAAACGGTGGCCAACTTTTTGCAAGTGATTTTTAGAATGCCCACCACTGCCACAGCTCACACGTGACACTGGGACAGCCAAGTGTGGAGGATGAGGATGCAGGACGAGAGAGTCCTTTTGGGGCCTCAGGACCCTAAGCCAGGGGTCCAGCAAACTTTTTCTCTAAAGGGCCAGAAAGTAAATATTTAGGCTTTGCTAGCCATGTGTGTCTCTGTCACACAGTCTTTGAGTTTTCTTTTTACAATGCTTTAAAAATGTAAAAATCACTCTTAGCTCAGGGCCATCCGCAAGCAGGCAGTGGGTAGGATTTGGCCCTGGTTTGCCTTAGTTTGCTACACCTGTCCTAGAACTGCAAGATGTCAGTAGCTGGGGAAGCAGGGTGGTGTGGCAGCATGCGGGGTCAGGACCAGGTCGGGATCCAGTTCACTCTGGGCCGCTGAGTGGGTAATGCACTTCACCGGCCAAGCTCAGCAGTAAATGGGAGCATCATTAGAACCTACCTCGAAGGTTTGCTGGGAAAAGAACATGAGTTTCTAGCACAGTGTCTGGCACGCGGGCACCCACTAACCCTCCCTCTCCTGGTCAGTGCACATGTGTGTGCTCACACATACACACACACTCACTGACACGTACACACACAGGGCCTCTGGCAAAAAAAAAGGCTGCCCCAAGATCCCTGGAGATACTGCCACAAGGTAAGGAAGTCACCCGAGCTAGACAGATTGGGGTTGGAATCCTGGCTCTGCCCTTGTCTGGCTGTGTGACCTCCAGTAAAACAGTGAACCTTTCTGAGCCTCAGTTTCCCCATTTAAAACCACTGTAATATCAGTATCAACTTCCACCTGGCATACCCGTGGTGACTCATCAAGTCACTTAATGCAGCGCCCGGCCAGGGAGAAGCAGGACAAGAGGGCGTGGGTTGTGGTTGCTGTAGTGTTAGCCTCCACGTGGGGAAGCAGACGCCTTGAGAAGAGCCACGGGACCCTCAGCCCCACGGGGAGGGACAGGTGAGAAACAATGGCAGCTCCGCCAGGGAAGGCTGGCGGGAGGAGCCGCTTCGTCCCTTTTCACGAAGCCACCTTGACTCCTTGGGTCAGCAGCAGTAGGAAGGGGAGGAGGGTGGTTTGGGAGATTTTTCTTTCCCTTGAGAGCAGGAAGCCCCAGAGACAGGGCTGTAGAAGGGGCCTGCATTTCTACATTAGTTGGGGTCAGACTAGCTGAACTCTGAGACTTAAAAATCTAAACAATTATTAATACTAAGGTGGGGTTTTTTCATTATTAAAGTAATTCTTGCCCATTGTAGAAAACATAGATGAGCCAAAGAAGAAAAGAAGTAACACCCCAAACCTGCCACACACAGACACCACCGTTAGAGCCTTGCACCAAAGTTCCTCTTAGATCTAGAATTCTTTATGTCCCTTTTAATGTTTTGCTTTTCCTATAACAACCATAGAGCTGGGTGACCCTCACTTCTCTGGGGTTAAACATTTGGACTAGTAAATTGAGCCCTATGGATTTGAGCATTCTGAAATACTAACTCTTCAAAAGTCTTTAACCCAACTCCATTACGTAGGATTCGACCATTTTCTTTGACAAATAAATTTGTGTGTGAGTGTATATATATATATACAAATATAGTAAAATTTATACTTACATATATAATACAAATTTTTAAGTTAGGTTCTACTTTTAAAATCTGCTACCTGTGCAGTGAGGTCTGCTGGCATCTCATCTGTGAAACACTAGAGTTCCTTAAACTCTAGAATTATGCTTGGAACTGGAATTTGAGCTCTGAAATGAGGCTAAACCCATGAGTGTGTATTTAATGTTTGTATGTTTAAAAAACCAGGCCCAGGCTGGGCACGGTGGCTCACACCTGTAATCCTAGTACTCTGGGAGGCCGAGGCAGGAGGATTGCTTGAGCTCAGGACTTCAAGATCAGCCTGAGCCTGAGCGAGACCCCATCTCTACTAAAAATAGAAAAAATTAGCCGTACATGGTGGTGCATGCCTGTAGTCCCAGCTACTTGGGAGGCTGAGGCAGGAGGATCGCTTGAGCCCAGGAGTTTGAGGTTGCTGTGAGCTGGGCAACAGAGTGAGACTCTGTCTCCAAAAAAATTAATTAATTAAAAAAATTAAAAACCAGGCCCAGCGGTCACAGTCCTGGGTTCCATTCCCTGACTTGCTGTGTGACCCTGAGTCGGTCCTTGCCCTCTCTGGGCTTTGGCTACTTATTGTAGAATGAGGGAGCCGGGCTGGTGGGTGAACAGGCCACACTTCTGTCTGTGCCAGTAGGGTCTGTGCGCAGCCAGATAGCCGTCACATCTCCCAGGGCCAGCGTACGCCTCCTCACGTCTGCCTAGAGTGTTCCCCAGGGTGTGGCGGACAGAGCAGTCTGCCTTCTTTGAAAAGGCCTTGAAAATGGGAATAGCTGTAAAGGACAAGGTCCCCAGATCCCCCATATCACCAGCATGCCCAGGAGCCTTCTACACTGGAACTGGCTTCCAGAACTCAGTCACAAAACATAACAGATCAAAGGCAAATGGGAAGAACTGGAGAACTAAAGAGCTTTGTGAATATTCCGGAAAGGCAGCATCTTGGTCTGCTGACTGTGGCCCTCCCCGAAGGCCTGCACTGTCAGGAGTCCAGGGTGTAGTGTCCTCTCAGAGTGGCCTTTGGGCCTTCTTCCTCACTGCTGCTGCCCTGCCAGGCCTCCCTCTGCCGCCCCAGCCTCAGACCTCTCAGCAGAGCACCACCCAGGCCCCGGAGAGAGACAGAACTCCCTGAATCTCCGAGAGACTCGCCTCCCTTCTGTTTGACTTTGGGTTTTTTTCCTTTTCAAAATAATGTTTATTTTTTAAATTTGATTCCAAAAGTAATGTGCATTGTTTGAAACAACGTGGAAAATAGGAAATTCTTTTAAATTACCTTTTATCCTGTCATCACTGAAAAGAGCGTTATCGTTTTGCACGAGTTTTGCAGGCTTTTTCCTATGTATAGTATGTATTGTTTATGTCGATCGAAATTTTTCACAAAAATGGGAACATCTGTTATATTTGGAAATTTTTTTCTTTCCACATAACCCAGCTTGAACATGTCTTCATATCCTTACATTTTCCATATCATTGTTTTCGATGTCTATAGAGTAGTCTAAGGAGATAAACCACCAATAAATCAATCATCTGCTATTGGAAGCAATGCAGCTACTTTACATGACAATTAGTCAAGAGCATTTCCAAGTCCTATGAGCACTTCTGCACGGGAGGGTGTCCCACCCAGAGCTGGAGAATGCGGACGGATCGTCGAGGAGAGAGAATCTTCACGACCTTCTCCTCTGGGGTCTCAGGTTCCTCACCACAGGGGCATGGGTGCTGCCCTAGGTGTGCCCTGAGGGCCCTGGCGGCTCAGCTGTTCCCTGGGAGAGACTCATTGGCCATAAACAGGAAGCCAGAGTGGCAGGAAGAAGAGAGCCAGGTCTCTTGACTCAGGGTGCAGCAGCCATCCCGCTGTGCCCCGCCACACGACCTCAGTGCCTTGTCCCATTGCCGTACAAAACTCAGTGCTCTCGTGAGCCATTTCTCTCCGACTCAGCAAGAGGAACCCAGTTACGAACCTTGGGGAAACACCAAGAAGAAAAAAAAAAGAAGAGAGAAAAATCTCTGCCCGGTCCTCAACAACCCTGCAGCCAGCCATCGCAGCAAAGAGGAAGTGCAACAGGCAGGCTGTGGCTGGGGACGATCTGAGGTCTGCCTAGTCGGTGTGAGCTGCCACCATGAGGCTCCAAGCTAGAGTTTCTTGGGCAAGTCATTCCTCCTCTCGGAGCCTCTGTTTCTCCAAGAGTAACATCGAAATGTAATACCCCCCGACAAAGTCATTGTGCAGATGTGTACACAGTAGAGACTCCTTAAAGCTTCCTTGCCAACTTGCCTCCATCCCCATCCTGGGTCCTGACAGTCGGTTGCCAGATGTCTGTGGAGTGCCAACTATGTGCTGGGTGCCTGGGGCACAGGGATGAAGACACCTGCCCTCACGACACTTAAGACTAGTGAGCAGACAAAGCATTCCCGGTCAATAAACAGATGGCTACACGTGTGCAGTGTGCTAGGAAGAAGTGGGAAGTGTCCTGAGAGTGGAGATCACCTCGCCCAGCTTGGGGGGAGGTGGGGAGAGGGGGTGGTCAGGATACGATTCCCTGAGTGGCAGTCGTATCTATGAGAGGTAAGGATTGGTAAGAATATATACGGAAGAAGAGTTGAGGAGGATGCTACAGCAAGAGAACCAGCCCCTGGTAGAAAAGAACCTGCTCTGACCCCGAGCCACCCACAGGCTGGGGTGTCAAGACTTGGGGGATCTGGCTACAGATAAGGCTCGAGAGGACAGAGCCTGGCGGCCAGGGAGCTCTCTCGCAAGAGTGTAGCCAGAGAAAAAAGACACATTGTTTAGAGGAACCAAGATTCAAGTAACCACAGACTTCTCATCAGAAGCTGTGGAGGCCAGAGAAACAGAACATAGTGGGCCCTCTGTACCCATGGGCTCCACATCCTGGGATTCAACCAACTGTGGATGAAAAATATTTGAAAAATAAATTAATTAATTAGAAATAACAGTACAACAATAAAAATAGTACAAAACAATACAGTATAACAACTACTCACGTAGCATTTACATTGTATTAGGTATTGTAAGTAATCTAGAGATGGTTTACAGTATATGGAGGAGGCGCGTAGGTTATATGCAAACACTACACCATTTTATGTCGGGGATGTGAGCGTCTGTGGATTTTGGTATCTGCAGGGGGTCTCGGAACCAGTCCCCCATGGATAGTGAGGAACAACTGTAACATCATTTAAAGTGATGAAGAAAGACAAATAAAACTGTCAACTCAGAGTTCTAAATCCGGTGAAAATATTCTTTAATAGGGAAAGCAAAAGGCATTTTTATTTCAAAGCAAATGTAGAGAATTTATCACCAGAAGATCTGAACGATAAGGGATACTAAAGGTAAGTCTTCATTCAGAAGGGAATAATATCAAAGGGGCACTTGGATCTTCAGAAAAGAATAGAGAACATCAAAAATGGTAATTGTTTGGGTAAGTATATAAGACTATAAGATTATTTTCCCTCTTCATTTTCCTTAATATGCAGATAACCTTTTTAAGCAAAAATGATAGCATTGTCTTGTGGGGTTTATCATGTACGTGCATTTGAAGACCACAGCACACAGGATGGCGGGTGGCAAATGTTTGTAAGAGGTTTATACTTTACATAAAGTGGTAAGATAACTCTAAATCAACTATGAAAAGTTAAGGATGTATACTGTAATCTCTAGAAGAAAAAAACTCCTTAAAAAACACATAGTAATATAGGTGAAGGGACAAATAATTGCATGAAAATGGGATTCTAAAACAATCCCCAGGCTTCTGTGCTCTCTGGAAAGGGAAAGGGAGAGAGGTTAGGGCGCTGTTGCAATAACCCAGGTGAGCCACTGCTGGCTTGGCCTGGGGGGAGCAGGGGAGATGGGGGGCGGGCGGGGAGATGGGGGGGCGGGCAGCCAGACTCCAAGTGGATTCTGAAGGCAGAGTCAGGAGAATTGGTTAATGGACTGGATCTGGTGTGGCAAAAAGAGCCAAGATGACTCTAAGGCGGGTGACCCAAACTGTAGGGACAGAGATGCCATTTACTGAGACCACAATGAAGGCCCCCTCTGCACTTCTCAATGGCATCTGAGACCTGCAGCAGCCAGGCTGGGCTGGACGCCAGGCAGGAAGGAGAGGGGGACAGACTGATATGCCACCCCATGTAGCTGTCAAGTTGGAGCAGGGACGGCAGAGCATGTGTGCCTCTCGGCAAGGTTCGCGCCAGATCAAAAAATCATCCTTATGGCTTCTTCCAGCCCCGTCTCCAAGAGTTGCTTTCCAATGAGAAGTAATTGAGAAATAATTGCTAATATTTCACAGAGACGGCAGAAGCCTCAGCCCCAGCCTCTGGAAACAAATCAGAGATGAGGCTGAGGCTTAGAAGTGGAGAACAGCCCTGCTTCTCATTAGCAACTGCAAATACGATTACAGAAAGATGTTTCTGCCGTGAGGATGGTGTCTGCCTGGAAAAAATTAAACCGGTTCTAGGGTGATGGGGAGACAGACCCTGGACCAGGATTCGGAAATCTGGGTCTCGGGTAAGGCTCCAGGACTGCCTTGCCCAGAGTCACAGAGCGGATTGGGGCAACTCATCTGAACTGCGGTCTCCAAGTTTGTCAGGTGGGAAGAGGCTGCGGCACTAAGCTCTGGAGCTGGACAATGATTTATCCTCAATACAAGCCATTTTTGACAGTCACACAGCCTGGTGACACAGACTCAGGGACAGGAGGGACAGCAGGGCCCACTGGCTTAGCCGACTTCGCCTTGCCGTGGCCCTGCCGAGCCTGGCCTAACCTCCCCACCCCCATATCCTGGCTCCATCCCAAGTAACAATGGCTGACACCTACTGAGTGACAGACACCGTTCTAAGTTATTTATATACTATGTGTAAATTTATTTAACCCTCACAACAACCCTGTGATGTCGGTACCTTCATTATCCCCGTTTTATAGAGGGAGAGAGGAAGCCGCAAAGAGGCAAATGAACTTGGCGGAGGCCAGGGACAAAGCAAGTGGCAGAGCCAGGAGGGGGAATGCGTTCTGATTTTAAATTCTGTGTTCTTTAACCACCAGCCTGCATGGCATTTCCAGGATTGTGGGTCTCCCTGGCTCTGCCCCTAGACTTCCAGAACTGAAGAGGTTTGGGCAATTAGCCCATGAAAGATCCCAGGCGCCGAAGTCTCTGCAGACTTGGGTGTGAACTGACTCTACACTTACAGCTACACAACTCTGAGCCTGTTTTTGCTTGTGTGTATGTTTTTAAATTAACTATAGATTTAGCACAGGCTTGCTCTAAGGAAGAAGGAAGACCTGGGAAACAAGGAAACGAGGCCCCATCTAAGGGTCAATTGCTCTTTCTGCATCTCTGGGCAGGGCCTGGGGGCCCCTCGGGGCTCCCTGAAATACTCTCTCCCCTCCAGGCCTCTTCCCCACCCTGCCCCAAGGCCACCTCTGCCGTGCAACCCTCCTCTGCTCCCCTCCCCGCATGTGCACACAGCTTGCTCCCTTCTGGGCTCCAAGTATTGTCACATACGTGGCCCCAATTTGCACCCAGACATGCAGCATCCCAGGGCTACCTGGTCTTAGGAATTTTTCCCACCCCTCCTTCGCCTCTAAAAGTGGTGTTTGAGGACGACCAAATTCTGCAGCCTGGCATGCAAGGCGCTCCCCGCCCTGACCCTCGCACTCTGGAGAAGCCGACCTCATTTCTGTAACCCCCGCAGGCTATACCGCCCCTCCACACACTGCAGCCTTTGTCCAAATCCCACTCCCCAGCCCCCTCCCAGGGACCAGGAGACGGAGAGAGAGTTTGAAGTAGGAGGCCAGAGCCCCCTGGGGACAGTCGGTAAAAGGGAGACAGAGGGGTCATGTTACTGGAGAGATAATCTGATTATACCTAGTGTGTGTGTGTGTGTGTGTGTGTGTGTGTGTGTGCGCGTGTGTTGGTGGTGGGGGTGGCAGGAGAGGGGACAGGAGCCTTGGGCCTGGAAAAATGGAGAAATAGACCTGGATGCTGAAGCCAGACATGGGGACAGGGAAGCAGAGGGAACAGAAGGGCCTGGACTCCAGTCCCAGCCTCCACTTACCTGCGCCTGCCAGCTGGGTGACCCTGCATAGGCCATCTGACCTCTCTGAGACCCAGTGTCTTGTTCTAAAGTCAGGCCAGCCCACCCTGCCCCCCAGGCTTGCTGGGGACTCCCACAGGAAAGCGCAGGGGAGAGGGCCAGGTGCTGAGCCTGGCCCTGCCGGGACTTGCTAAATGTCACTCTCTGTGCACAGAGCAGAGCAAAGGGGCCCCCACCGTACCCTGGGGGCTGCCGAGTGCCCCGCAGCATCCAGCAGCTGGCCGTCACCCCGAGAGAGATCGCGCCCTGGGGAGGTTCCTAATTTAATCAGCTTCACGAATCAGCTCGATGGGCTTAATTGATCTTTTTCACTCCGAATATCATCGCTGTCACTTTCTGTGTTGTGCCTCCCCCAGCCACTCTGTGCGTCGTGCTCCGACAGCTGCAGGGAGAGAGGCAGGAGCCCCTGGAGCATTCAGCGCAGAAGCCCCCGTGGGAGGGAGCCTCGGACAGGAGGCTGAGAAGGGCAGGGACAGGAGGAGATCAGGACCGACATCCCAGTCAGACCTCCTCGCTCAGACCGCACAATGCCGTGGTGGCAGTCACCGGAGCAGAGAGCAGAAGGGCTTCTAGTGAGTCACCTGGCTGCGGCCTCAGGCAGGATCACTCTAGGGCCCCTCTGGGCCTCAGTTTCCTTGTTTGTAAGGATCACAGTGTTCTCTGCCTTTCAAGATTCATTAATTCTGCAATATTCCAGGCACGGCATTAGGTGTTAGGCATAGGGAACAATGGCAAGCAAAAACGAACCTGTCCTCCCCAGCCCCCCACCTCTTGGAGCATATAGACTAGCCGGGGACACTGACATGGATAGACTAAGCCGTGAACACGTGTCACGATGCAGCAGTGTGTTACGAAGGGGAGGTCCCTGTGCCATGTGGGCAGATGCTGGGCGACGAGGGCCAGGGAGGGTTCCCTGAGGACGTGTGCCTGAGTTGAGATTAGAAGGATGAGGTGGAGTCGTCTAAATAAAGAGGCAGGAAGAACATTCCAGGCAAAAGCCCTGTGTCATGGAATAGAAGTTCAGCTTAAACCAAACCGGTGTGCTGGGGGCCGAGAGCCACGGCGAGATGAGGTTGGACCAGGAGCTCCTAGTCCCCTGGTTTCCCCATGGTGAGAAGCACGTTTTGCATGCTGACCCAGAACACAGAACGCACACATGTGCACACAGGTATGACCACCTGCATATTTCAATTTTTAAAAGACCGATGAAACAAAGTTACTCTTGTCACAGCAAAGATGACCGCTCTGAGAGTTTCTATTCTATTTCTGTTCTGGCCTGTTCTATCTCTTTGATTTAAGGTCACAAGCCCCCTAATGGGTTGTGGCTGAGGGTTAAGGGACAACGTGCTTTGCAGGGCCTTGTGGGCTACGGTCAGAAGCTGTGTCCTCATCCCACAACCAGTGAGAAGCCCCAGTTCTTCTCAGGGGCAATCTAATGAGACTTGCGAGTTGAGAAGGTCCCCCTTGCTGCTGCATGGGGAGTCATTGGACGGGGCTGGAGGGAAGGCCAGAGGACCAGGGAAAAGGCTGCTGGTAGTGAGGCCAGAGATGAGGGTGGCTTGGAAATGACATTTTTGCAAAGCAAATGAGGCAATAGGTAAGAAAACTTTGTGCCAAATAAAACTGTGTTATGGAAAATTGCCCGATAGCACCGCAAGGTTGCCAAATCTAGATTCAGGCAACCTGGGTACCCATACCAGCTGCGTCACTTCCCAGTTGCAGTCTTGGAGACATCGCTTTGCCCCAACGGGTCTCACTTTGCTAAGTATGGATCGTAAGAGTCTCTGCCCCCTTGAGTCATTGCCAGGCTAGATTCGATGCAGTGCTCAGCCAAACGCCTGGCCTGTGGCAGCACTGGATAAATCATAGTTATTAATATGAATAGGAACGTTAGAACTCATTCACTCATCAATGCATTCAGTGCCTGTTCAGTGCCAGGCACCAGGGAGATGACAGGGAATAAAGACCCGCAGCCCCTGCCTGTGTAACTCCTGGTCCAGGAGGAATTTCTTGAACCCTAGTGGGCTTATTTTGGTCAAAACTGATTCTTAATCTAAGCTGCCAAGCTCACCTGGTCACGCTCTCCCATTTACACCGGCTGCGGTTCATTTTTAAATAGGTCGCATCTTCATACAAACGTTTACCTAGAGCCTGATCCCTGAGCTCAGTTTATTTCTGCAGGGTAATGTGCCAGCCCTGGTGTATCTGGTATGTCTGTGCCATGTCTCTTAAACATACAGCGTCCCACTCTCCCCTTCCCCCCAGAAGCTTCTGAGCAGAAGCCGGGGCAGAGTTGTGCAGAGGCCAGAGCGACAGCAGGCCGTGCAGCCAGGAGCTGGCACAACAGGGCTCCCTGCAAGCTGAGCTCAAGCTGGCAGATGGGGCCAGGGCTGGGGCCTTCCTGTGAGCATTGCCACCCCTGAGGTTCAATAAAATGGCCAGGGGCAGGTAGGTCCAGGTCCATACTGCTCTGCACCCTATGTGGGTGCAGAAGGAAGGTGTGGTCCTCACCCCAGCACCCTCTCAGCAGCCACAGACCCACTGGCTCTGATTTCTCAGCCATGTGCCAACTGACGATCAGGGGGCTCTCTCTCAAGTCCTGCCAGGGCTTCATCCAACAAGCTATTTTCCCCACTCCTTGGCCAGTCTGTCCTAGCGCAGGGGAGTTTGCGTGGCTGGCTCTGCCTCCTTCTCCTGCTACCCTCACTCTTCCGCATCCCTGAGTTAATGTCCCTCTGTGTCTCTGCCTCCTTGGGTCTCTGCACCTCTCTGCCTCTCACCCATCTCCCTAAGTCTGGGCAGAGCTCTCAGGCTCCACCTGCCTCAGGTGCATCTCTCTGACTTGCATCGCTGTGGATGCTTGTGAACACTGCTCTCCGTTGTCCGGAGGCTCTCCCTGCACCGGATCACTCTTCCCATTCCCTTCGTGTTTGTTGTCTCAGTGTTTATCTCTTTCCGTGGCTTTGTGTGGCTGAGCATGTCTGTTTCTGCAGCCCACCTGGGGTGCGGGAGCCTGGAGGTGTCCCTCTCTGGGTCTCAAAGCACCTGCCTTCTGATGAAGGGCTGTCCTTGGAATAAGCCAATCAGACTGCAAAAGTCACCTCCCCACCTTCCCATCCCACCCACCAGCTCCCCCTGGCACACGCACAGACACGCCTGCTTCCCTGAGCTTTGCGCAGGTAACGAGCCCAGGAGACCTTGACTGTGCGAAACAAGTCACCCCCTCCCCACTCCTCGCAGTCAAAGTGCTCACTTTGCAGAAAGCAGCCCTTTCCGTGCAGCATTCGAGGGCACAACCCCCAGCTGTGTGACCTTGGGCACGTCCTTTAACCTCTCCTCCCCCCACTCCTGGACAGGGTCTCTGCACAGCAGCATGCTGCCTTCTCAACGGACGCCCCCCAGGAAAGGTTAATAGGACCCATTGGGAAGGCCTTCCCATTAGAGGGGGGTACCCTGAATATGCCAGCACGAAAGCCCTCTCAAGGGGAGCCTCGCGCTGGGGCAAGAATGGTGCTCTCTGTACCGGCGGGATCGGCCATTTTACCTGGAGAAGAGCCAGGCTTGCTTTCAGCTCCTTGGTAGACAAGAGGGAAAGAGATTTGTTCCTTGAGAGGCTGTTGCTCTGTGAAAAATAAAACTAAATGCAGCCGTAGATAGCGCACTGATGGTGGGAAAATCTTACGTGATCCCTGCTTCTGTGCCTTTCTGTACGCAGGAGCAATATGAGAGTGGCCTTATCTGATGCTTCACATCTCAGGAGGCAGGAAAACACCAGCTGGTAAAGGCCCTATTTGTTTGCAGACATCCACGCAGATGCTCCCTGCGTCCGGGAGAGGCCGTGGGGGCATGATGCCTGTGGTCTCTTTGGGCGGGTTTTCTGGATGAAGGGCCTGGACCATGCAGTCGGCAGGGCTAAAGCAGATGTTTGCAGACTCCATGCTCTGGACCAGGGGCTGTGCTGAAGCCAGTCATGGTGGGGAAAGCTTTCAGAGCACAGCCGCACCGGGCACGTGGCACGTGACACATCATTAGCTCTCACGGCCTCTGATGAGGAAGCTGCTCCTATCAGTCCCCATTTTACAGATGCAGAAGGTGAGGCACGGGAAGGTAAGGAACTGGCCCGGAGTCACTCAGTCACCCAGCTAGACGTGGACCCAGGCAGCCTAGTTCCAGAGTGGGCACTGCTACTGCTGTGTGACGCGTGTGGGCTGGAAGGCCAGGCAGATGAGTGAGCAAGGGAACCAATGTGTTCGGTGCGTGCACTTAGCAGAGCTTCTTGGGGATCAAGAGAGGCTCCCGCTAGCCTCGTGTTTTGTTTCTCCCAATAATGGTTCTTTAAAATGTCAATGATCACGTGAGCCAATTTCTCATAATAAATCTCCTTTTATATTTAAAAATAAAGTCAAAACAAGGTTACAAACACACACTGTGGATGGTTTTAAATGCTTACATTTCACAAATTAACACTTTTAGCCCTGGAAGTACAATGCAATAAAAATTATACTCTTTTCAAGACAGTTATATTATTTATAAAAACAAAGTGATTTCATAGTGCTCTATAAGCAATGTGGGCTGGTGACGGGGCAGAAGAAGTAAACTGTGGCTGATCGTCTCTCTTTGAATGTTG
Source organism: Propithecus coquereli (assembly GCF_000956105.1). Lineage (NCBI taxonomy): Eukaryota > Metazoa > Chordata > Mammalia > Primates > Indriidae > Propithecus > Propithecus coquereli. The sequence continues at coordinate 3,354,593 of NW_012154174.1, forward strand.
TTACTCTGAGGCTACAAGGCGAACCGTCCCCTTCAGAGGATGATGTCAAAAGTCCTATCTGGGAGAAATCAGCCCAATGTTGCTGACTTTGAAGACGAAGAAAGGGCCCATGAGCCAAAGAAAGGACTTCTGTTCTACATATTTGCAAGATATTTAATAACAAATCTGTGTTGTTTTAAGTATCACCGATTTATCATTTATTATTATTTTAACATCTTTCCCGTGTTTGTGAAGAATTTTTCATTTCAACCCTGATGCACAGGGCATGCCTGGAAGTTAGAAGGTGGTAGTTTAGAGATAAAAATGACTATATCAAATTCATCTAAGAAGGGAATGAGCCACTGAGGGTGATGGTGAGTTCCCCATCATTGGAGGTATTTAAGCAGAAACCAAAGGGCCACTTGGTAGAGATGCTGACAGGAGATTCAAACATCAGGTGATGACTGGACTAGTTAATTTCTGAGTTCCTTCCAGTCCTGAAAATCTCAGATACTATTTTGTCTTGTGTTAGAATAGATTCAAGACATTGCCTTTGGGGGTAAAATAGTAATCAAAATGTAAATACCATGGGAATAATAGATTTGGCCTAATTATCAGCGATTACTCAGAGTTTGTCATTATTTCCGTACAATATATCCCAAAGTTCCGGAAAACAAATCAAAGAAAGTACCATGGCCGATGCCATTAATAGAAGCAAAACACTTCAAGACGAGAATTTAATTTACTGGGTGAGTTCTTGAGGCACGTTTTTGTTGATGAATATTTATAAAAGTAGGTTAAGCCGGACCTGGTAATGATTGCAAAATATTTTAATGCTGTCCCCCTCATTAATTTACTTTTAATGAATGACTTGGTACAGCATAACTATTTGTACGTAATGATTTCATTAATGGCTATGGCACAGGCAACTGTTTTTCACACGTTTGAATGTCACTTGAATAAAATGATACCTTAAATTATACAGTATAATAAAGTATGTTTGTTGAAACATGACAAGTTTCTGCCTCTTAGTACTCGGGCTCCAAGAATTTGGTTGCATTTGGAATAGCAACAGTTTAATGGGACTTGAACAATGGATTTCTTCTCCCATTTCTGAGTTTTCTCTCAAAACTAGTCCCTGTGAACCCTGTTCCTGAAAACCTGGAGTCAGAGAATTGGTGTGAACCTTTCCTGGTTCCCACTCCACTCTCCTCTTCTCAGTCTTTGGGATTCGTTTAAACCCACCCCTCAGAGCAGAGGCCAGGCCAGATTATCCCACAGAAGGAGGGTGCCTGTGGGCAGGACCAGGCAAGGGGAGGGGCCAGGTTGGGGGTGGAGTCAGGGGTGGGGCCTGGTCAGGGGGCAGAGTCTGGGCCATCACCTGGTAAGGAAGAAGCTCAGGTAAAAGATGCCTGCCTTGGATCACTCTTTCTGCTCATCTCACTGTCTGGCTCTCAACTGCTTCCTGTCAGGACTTCCCAACGCTGGGCACAAGGGGTGCCACGCCAACATAGCCAAGCTTTGCTGAAACCGGCTTGGGAGAACACAGGCCTCCTCCTATTTAAAATGGATCCCCTCCATTCTTCCTTAGCTCGGTCCCCTGCCCATTTCCTGCAGAGTGCTTATCCAGTGGGCATCTATTTTACTTGTTTGTTACTTGTTTCGTGCAGGGACCACACTGCTCATGTTTCCTATTGAGTCCCCAACCCAACCCAACCCCGGAACATTAGCGAGTGATCAGAAAATGTTTGCTGGGAGTTGGGGCAGAGGGAAGGAAGGGAGGGATGGAGGGAGGAGTGGAAAGAAAGGAAGAAGACAGACTGATTGAATTAGATTCGAAGCATACAGAACAAAGCAAGCTGCCAGCCAACAAAAGAAAAGGTTGGAACAATGTCCTTGGCTCTGTAGAACAGCCATGTCCCTTCCTGCCACCCCACCCTGCTCAGGCCCCCTGCCCCGGCCTCTTCACCTCTGCTCCCTCTGGTTACTTATTCCCCTCCTGTCACCAGGAAAGCGGCCCTGGAGATGGATAAGGTGTTTGGGCAACAATGAAGGCGATAGCCCTCTGTAGGTGTACGGTGGCATGTGGTTTTCAAAGTGCTTTCCTATCTTTGATCTCCTCAAATTCCTGCCCGTCGTGTCTAACCCACACGGTGGTTTCATGATTCCCATATTTTTCCAGAGAAAACAGACTCCATGGAATTAAATGCTGCCTCAAGGTCACAGAGCCAGGAAATGGCTGAGCTAAGACTTCCACTCGGGTCCCGGATTACGCGGCTGAACAGCTTTTAATGTTTCTCAGCCACTTAATAGGTTACCTCTCCCAGGAGTGTTTGCATTTTAAAAGAGAACTAAGAAGAGAGGGAAACGTATAATCCACATGAATGAATTGTGTCCAGTTCAAAAGCATGGGCACCAGTGACACTTTGGCACGGGCGCCAGAGAGATGAGGTGGTCCCCTAGGATTCTTAATGCCCAGGCTTTCAGGGCCAAACAGATTTGAGTTCAAATCTCTTCTGCTCTACTTACTAACCCAATGATTGTGAGCCAGCTGTTTCTAGATCCCGAGTCTACTTCCTAATCTGTGAAATGGGGATGCTAATTCCACCTCAAAAGGTTGCTGGGTAGGAATTGTCACACAGTGGGTCACAGCAGACTGACATCATTACACGGAGCGCCAGAGGAACAGGGCTGGCCTTGGCATGAATGGGAGTGCGGAGAGAAGGCCTGTCCTGGGGCCCCAGCTCTGCAGGGAAAGGGGAGGGGAGAAGACAGAGATGCTAAGCCCACCTACCTTTGCGCTAATTACTCAGTCATTAGGATCAAGCCTGGATAGGAAGGGCCCAGGTACCTGCCACTCTACCCTGCAGCCCTCCTCTCCTCTGAGTCTCCCCCCACCTCCTCGGAAAGATTTATGGAAAGATTAAGGGGCCTTTTTTTCAATATCTATTAATATTCATGGCAGTCTTCACAGCCATCTGCTTTTAACGATTTTGTTTGCAAAGACCTGAGATTAAAATATGGCCTGCTAGTGCTCTGAAGCATCTGAACTGAAGGCGATAAAACAAAGGCCTTTTCAGGAGCTCTGGGCCGCTGTCACTCTACCTGCAGCGGGGAGACTAATGACTAGTGGGAGGGAGGCTGAGATTGGATCAGGGGCCGGTGCTCCCTTCAGTCGGGCGGGGTTAATTGGGGGGGAATGAACAGCCCCAGCTCCCTCCCACCACCCTGCACAGGGGCCCTGGGGACAAGAGGGCTTAGCTAGGGCAGGAGGAAGATGCTGGCTGCTGCACAGGGGAGATTCGGGGCTTTGAGGGCTCTGAAAGCCCAGGGTCAGCACGCTGGAGAGAAGGCTATCAGCACTGGAGATGCTCAGGGGTCCACAGGGGGCAGGGGGAGCCCCTCACTGTGATGCAGTGACCCACACCCCACCCGCACGGTCCAGCATCTCTTCCAGGCATCAGTGCAAAGCAATCAAAAGCCCAGTGTCTTTGTCCAAACTTCCAAAGGCAGTCACCTCAATAGGGCTCTGCCTGGGGTGGAATTCCCCCTAGCCACTAATATCTGGAGGTGCTCTTGACCAAGCTGGTGTCCCTTTCTTGGCTTCATCCAGGTGTGGAGTTTTCAGTGAGCTCCTAGGAAGTGGCTTGGGGTCAAGAGCAGGGCAGCAGTGGGACCAGGCCAGCCTGTGTGGCTGTGCGGATTGCGGCTGTGCAGATTTTGCCTTGCACAACTGCAGGGGGCGCCCTTCCTAGCCTCCCACCGGCAGCAGCCTCAGGTCTTTCTGCTTTATACAAGAAGGCTCCACCTGAGAGCTCATTTGACAAAGGCTCCTGCTGCTCAGGAATGTTTGCAAAACCGCAGCGTCAACTCACTTCTCTCACTGTCCAGGCGCTTCTCTTCTCTGGCTCCCTTCGAGGTCATACACATTCATAGCATCCCCCGTGGGGCAAATTCCCCCTTCCTGGGGCAGGCAGGTGGGCAAAGGTGGTGGGTTTCCATGGCCTGCCCTGGCCTCCTCCCTGTGCCAACACCTCTTAGGCCAAGCCTCAAACTTCCTGTCCCAGGCTCCCGCCCTCCAGGGAGGAAGGTCACCAGCTTTGTCTACCTGGCTGCCTCTGTGGGCCAAGATCCACGAATTCCAGGAGACACCCTCCCTGCTCCTCACGCGAAAGGGAGAACTTCACAGCAGGATCTCTCTGGGGACCACCGCAGGTCGAAGGGACAAGGCTCTGCTTCAGATCTCACAGGGTTGGGAATCCTCGTTTCATTCCTGCGCCCTCCCTGCCCATCGAGTCCATGTATGACGCTAGAGCAGGGCAGCTTTTCCAAAATGCAGCGGACTCCCCTGCCGGGGCTCCCGAAGGCCCATGAAGGCGGATGTCTTCTGCAGCCAAGCCGCACGGTCCTGCAAGGGCTCGCCCACACTTCGCCCACCATGGGACCCCACCCCTTTGTCAAACCTGCTTAGCCCCAAGTGGGACCGTCAGATCCACACTCCAGAGAGTTCTGGTCACTTGGCCCAGATCATGGCAACCTGAGGAGAGGTGGCCGTTCTCCGTCACCAGCTAGCCAGCCTCAAGGGGAAAAGAGCAAAAAAAGACATGACAGGAAAACCAGAAGTGACAGGTCACCTAGACTGGCCAGTCCCTGGGTCCAGCGGCTCCTGAAGGCCAACTGCACCTCCCTGCCTGGTGCCCCTGGGTCACTCCGTGGAGCCTTCCAGTACCTCCAAGCCTCTGCCAGGGCCACTTCGAATGTATTACTGTTCCTCAAAACCAAAGAAAAACAACAGAAAAGTCTCCAAACACCCCACCTGCGTTGCCTCACTGCACCCCCCACCCCCACCCTGCCAGGGCCTGCGCTCCTCTGGGCTCCAGACAATCGACACAGGTCCCGAGCACGTGCTGAGCTTCCTCCTAGGCCCAGGCTGCTTCCTGTGCCCGGGACGCTCACCGTCCCTGTCCCCCTGCAGCTCCTGGCTGTGTGCACGGCACTCAGTACACTGTTACCCAAAAACTTCTTTCTGCTTCGAGACAAGTCCGGTGCTCCCTGGGCGCTTCTCTGGAGCACTGCTGTGGTTGTCCACCCTCACGAAGGTCCTAGAACGATATCAGTAGATGGGCCCTTGGAGACAGGTTCAGCTCTCCCATTTTTCAGCTGGAGACGCTGAGGCCAGACCCAGACAGACGCCAGGTCTCCTTACCCCACGGGGCCAGGACCGTCACAGCCCCCGCTCCTCTGCCTCTGAGGCACCCCTCCATATGGCAGAGGAGCACGCAACGTCCCCAAGTTTATTTTGGCAGTTTCTGCCATTGGTCACATCTCTGCCAACCACTGCCAGGTAAGTAGGGGGGTTGATTTTTTAAAGTCCATCTACAAACGCAGTTTGGGAGACAAGAGTGAAGGAAAGTGTGTGTGCACGTGTGTGTCGCTGTGAGCTTGTGGGTGAGCTTGTCGGTAAGTGGGTGTGGGGTGCCCCGTGATCTCTTGGCACAGCTGGTCTCCCTGTCCCCAGGCCACCTCATGCTTGTGCCACCCCACCCTCCCTGCTCTCCATCTGAGGGTAGTCCTCACCCCACGGCAACCCTGCAGCCACCCCCAGCTCCTGCAGGGAAACCACATCCCTCAAGATAAAACCCAAGGTCTATCACCACTAACGTAGGCCCTGCCTACCTTTCCAGAACCTTCTCCCACCCAATTCTCCTCCCAATGCCTCACATCATCCTCCAGTCACACCAGATGACCCCCCTTCAGGGGACATGTATGTTCCACCATGCCGTTGAGTCTTTGCATCAGCTGTCTTCTGTGCCTGGGATATGTTCTCCTTTTCCTCCAACCACTGAGGCCCCAAGCTTAGATATCACCTCTTCCATGAAGCCTTTCCCTAATGCCAAGCCACTCACCATTGGGCAGAATCAGCCACTCTACATGCCTCTAAATAACAGTTAGTACTGGGGGAACACTTCGCCTGTGTTCCTGTGTTCACCTCAATATTCCCATTTTACAGGTGAAGACATTGCAGCACAGAGAGGTTGAATGATTTGCCCAGGGTCACACAGCTACGATGTGATAGTGCCAGGCTTCCAACCCAGGCAGTCTGTGCTCTTGTTCTCTCCACCACACTGTTCCCAGGTGCCCACGTCACACACAACACCAAAGCAGTGTGACAAGAGGGAAAACAAAGACGAGCTCCTGTCTGCCCGCGTTTCTTGACTGCTACCCCGAGAGTAACGTCTTGCACACCTGTGTCCCCAGCACCCAGCACGGAGCCTGACACCAAGTGGGGGTGGGGGGAGGGTCTTGAACAATCCAGTGAAGGAAGAGACACTCGTGTGTGTGTGCATGTGTGTGCTTGTGTGCGCGTGTGTGCATGTGTGCGTGTGTGTGCATGTGTGTGTGCGTGCGTGTGCGTGTGTGTGCCTGTATGTGCGTTCACACGTCCTCAGACACTCGCCCGCTCGGGGCCGGAGCGGGTGGGGAGAGGCCCAATTCCAGCTGCATGAATAGTTAAAGCCCTTAAACCGCGCTGCTTCATCACCGATATTTTTACAAAGTTGTCACAGAGAAATATCATTTTTCTTCCTCCTTTATTTCATTTTCTTTGGGATATAGTAATTAACAAAAGCCATTAGATGCCAGCAAAACTGTTTCTTTTGAAGTTTCTACATGGCTGTCACCCGGGAGATAAAGGCAGATTATTCAATCTTGACATTATAATTGTGGGTGCCAGATAAAAGCGTGGATTAGACACTTCACAGCCCCTCTCGGAGGGAGGATGAGATCACCAGGCGGCCATCCCCCTCAGCTGGGGGGGGCAGCAGGGCGGGGGAGGGGGCACCCCACGGCGGGGAGGGAGCCGCTCACCACATGGCTTGGCTGCTTTCATGTTGAGTTGGACGGTCCCCATATCACACAGTGTTAGGCAGAAAGGAAACGTACTTCACACCGAGGCGGACCGACGCAGAAGTCAGGAGCGAAACTCTTGCCCCCTGCCCTTGAGGACCGTGGCTTCCAGGCAGAAAGCCACTCGGGGCGGGTTACCACGAGGGACAGCGGGCCTGATGTCGCACTTTGCGGGCAGAGCTGGAAATCCAGCTCGAGATCTCAGAATGTGGGCGAGGCTGTGGTTAAGCTGCCCCCAGACCCCCTCCTCGCCCTTGCCTGCTCTGCTCTGTGTCCCGGGGGCTGTGTTTCCCAGGCCACTGTGTCAGCTGTGCTGAGGCAGTGGGAGGCTTTGGAGGAAGATGGGAAGGTGGGAGGTGGGCCACAGGGAGAAGCCGGGGTGTGGCTCCCCTCCTCTCTCTGCCTTGGGCTGTTGGTGGCAGTGCCCGTGTCCCTCTGTGACCCGCTGAGGTTCCATGTTGGCCGAGTCACCCTGGCCCTGGGGTCTGCTGACAGCACCGTCTCCCCACCTCCCCAAGGGCTGCAGCGGGTGACGATGGCTGGGTTGCCTTCCGGTGCTGCGCTGCTGCGTCGCCAGTCCTGGGGTTAAATCCCCTCCGTTCTAAACACCTGCAGTGGTTTACGAGGTCCTGGCTGGACTCTGACTGATACAATCCATGCTTTTATTACCATCATTATTATTTAACACGGTGGAGAGCAAAAGGCTCCTGTGTGGGTGGGCTGGGTAGGGTGTGGAGAACACTGGCTCCTGACCGGTTGGATAAGCTGAATTTCAAGGTCACAGTTTGGTTCAGGATTGACCTGGGAAACCGGACAATATCGGTCCCTGTGTGGTGGAAGCTTCCAGTCTTCCCAGCGCACATATTCTGCAGGGCACCTGAATTCTGGCCCTGCTGCTTCCACTAAAAAGCTGGCCTCTCCCTCTCTGTCACTGGGACCTGGCCCTGCCCAGCCTCTCCCAGGCGGTGGCACCTCCTGGGGACGAAGTGGCACTGTTCTCAGACAGCCTGTTGGGGAGGGAATTGGGGGGATCCAAGCAAGCAAAGGACTTTCTCCCTTCCCTGCCCTCTCCTGCCTTCTCCTGGGCAGCCCAGGTCACAGTGAGGAATGCAGGCAGCGTTGGAACCCCAGGCCTCTTGCCCTTGAGAAACATGGCATCCAGGCAGAAAGTCACTCACGGCTGGTGGTACGAGCTAGTGGGGAAACCAGCCCTGGGCAGGGGCAGGGCGAGAGCTAGTAGCCCAGGCTTGGGAGTTTTGCTCCTGACTTCTAGAGTGGGCAGAGGCTTCAGATGGGGCCTGCTCCTCCCCAGTTTGTCCCAGTTCCCACCAGGCCTGCCTTATGCATTAATGGTACCTATAGGCATTTGGATTCGGAATCCCTGATCTCAATCAATGTACCCATTTTATAGAGAGAGAAACTGAGGCCCAACCAAGGAGAAGTGATTTTCCCAAGGTTACACGATGGTTCAGGAACAGAGGCAAGAGCAGAACTAAGAGACCAGCAGTGCAGGTGTTCCTGTGTCTACCAACCATCCAGCCTCATCAGAAGTGACAGCAAGAGAAACACCAGCAGTGGGAATGAGGATAGAGCTTGGGCAGAGAGGCTGTTCTGTGTGACCTTAGCAAAGTCTCTCTCTGCGCCCTACATCACGAGAGATTGGGCCGGATGCCCTCCTGGAGCCCGCCCCACTGCGCCAGGCTGGAATCCTATTTCCCGGGCAGAGGTGGGAGGAAACCATCCCCCTGCAGAAGCCAGCTGAGTGCGTGAGGGTCCTTAGGAAGGAAGGTCGAGGGGGAGACACTGGGAAACATAAATCTGCCGGCACGGCTCTCTCAGAAAGGGTTTTAATTAATTGTTTTTATACGACATAAGAGCAACTCATTACCGAACAGCTTTGATTTGTGGCACCTGCATTATAGATGATTTTTAAATTAACATTTCCCCAATAAAAGGTGTCAGTAGAGAGCTGAAGGCGCCCAGAGAAGTATAAAAGGATAATAGTATGAAAATACAAATAAACACCAGCCCAGCCTAACAAAGGGGGCTGCTTAATCAATTTTGCAATTAATTAAGGCTGCCTGGGATAGCTGGGGCCCTGCAGGCAGTTCAAGGTAGGGGCTGAGGCTCAGGCAGGAAGTGCTAGGACGAGGGAAAGCATTCGAGGCTCAAGAGAAAAGCAAAGAGCACGGAAGATGCCCGGCCAGGCCTCCCTCAGGGGAGGGAAGCAGGAGGCGGATCTGTCCTGGTGAGTATTCTGTCTCTTTGCTGTCCTGGACTTGTCCTTTGTGCATTCAGTACGGGACAGTGAGCCCAAGCAACAGCAAGGGCGTGGCCCGCTGGAGATGCTGGGAGTGTCTGATGCACAAAGAGTGAAGGGCAGAGGAGGAGAGAGAACTGGTAGTTCTAGACCATAGAGGCCTCTGAAAAGTCTAATACAGCATTTGGAGTTGTTTTCAGATGCCGTTGGAAGAGTTTCAGGTAAGGGGAGCGCACGATAAGATTTCCATTGTACACAGAGGCTCCTGGCTTCAAAGTGGATAATAGGATGGAAAGGTAGAGGGAGAAAAGAGGAGTCACCCAAGCGAGACTCGCTGATGGATTGAGTTCAGAGAGAGGTGGCTGAGACGGAGAAACAGATCCAAGAGAGATACGGAAGCGAGAGCCCACCCGCAGGTCTTTCTGCTGGGGCCTGTGGGAGGGGAGGGGGGTGAGGAGGGCACGAGGATGACGCTATGCCCGAAAGGCAGCTGTAAACAATGCACAAATAAAATCCCTGCTCTCAAGGGTCTCACATTCTGGCCTGGACAAACAGATAAAAGACCTGCAAAGGAAGGAGCAAAGGACTTCAGAGAGTGCAGGGGGATGAAGAAAATCAAACCAGGTGCTCTGGCTGAGACTGCTGGGGCAGGGATTGGGAGGGCGACATTTGAAGTGAGGCCTGAAGGGTAGGGAGCCAGCCAGGCCAGCATCCAGGGAAGGGGCAGTCCATGAATCTGTGCAGCAAGTGCAAAGGCCCTGTGGCTGGGATGAGTAGGAGGAGGTGCCAGCATGGCCCTCGTCCTCCCCCATCTCTACTGTGCTCTCTCTTAGTCGTATCTTTTTCTTCGTCTGGTTGACCAAGAGGGGTGACATAATTGGTGCCTAATTGGTTAATTGCTATATAATTTGAGGACTGGTCTCATCTATACATGGAGGCCATGCAGCATAGAGAAAAGTTCCCACTGCTGCATTCCGGGCCCCCTACGCCCTCCCTCAGGAGGGACCTGACCCCTCCAAGGGAGCTAGTCTCCGTCTCTATGCCATCTCCCATCATTATCACTACCCCAGACCTCTCTCCCAAATCCAAATCTACTTGGGGACTCCCAAACTCTGTTTTGTCCTCCGTGTTTCCAGTCTCAGTTACAGATGCCGCCATCCATCCAGTCAAAACAGAGACCTGGGAATGGCCTTGCCGCTCTCTCTCCCGCATATTCGAGTCCTGCCGGCTCTGCCTCCTCAGAGCCCTTGAACCCGTGTCCTCAGCCCACTGCACTGCCTTCCACCCATTCCAGCCGTCCGCACATCTCACCTGGTGACCACACGGCCGCCTTCCTCCCATCGGTGCACCCCGGACACAGCGGCCACAGGAATCCTTCTAAAGTGAAAATCCATCCACCCTGTTGTACAGCTGTCAGAAAATGTCGGGGGGCTTCCCTCGCCCTCGGGCTAGAGTCCCAACACCCTCGTCATGATTATCCAGGGCCCCTGGGGTCTAGCCCCTGCCTACCCCTGGGGCGCCACATTGCCCCCCACACTTCGCTGTCCAGACAAGGGGGTCCCTCTTCAGCTCCCCAGATCCTCCTTGCATCTCCCACCTGTCCTCTTTCACACCTGTGGTCCCTCTTGCTGGAACATTCTGGGTGCTGCGCCCTGCGCCACCCACCCCGCCCCACCCACCGCACCCCACCCACCTTCAACCCCACAGCCCAGGCTGCGCGTTCATCGGATCAAATCCTTGGCAGCTGTTTGCTCCGTTGTGTGGTTCCCGCCGGGCCATGAGCTCCACTGCACCAGGCACTGTCTGTCTCGTTCGCCCTGTATTCCCAGCACCTGGGGGGCAGACCGCATATGCCAAAGGAATGAATGAGTGCGTGAACCAAAGGATGTCACCTAACACAACGCGCCTCACACTTACCAGGAGTTTAGTTGTTTCGTGAGGACAAAAAAGACAAGCATCTTTACCTTTGCAGCACTCATTTCATTGGCTGGTTCACACCCTCACATGTCCCCTTGGAAGGTCACTCTCCCAGGATGGATGTTGTTACATCCCCGGGGGATGGGAGGAGGGGACAGAGCTCCACTTGAGACAGAGCATCTCCTGCTTCCGCGGAGCCAGTGGGGGCTGCAAGGCCAGTAGAATGTCTGCGCAGTCTGCAGACCAGCTGGTTGCTGTCCTCTCCACGTCACCCCAGGGCCAAGACGCCATGGCTGTCAGCAGGGGTTCCCGGCTGGGAGGTCTGGGTGTTCTGGGCCCACTGATAGGGATGCGAGATAGCTGGGTCCTGCCCAGGTGGCCCCGCCACAGGGCATCTCCAGCCCACACTTAGGGAGGGAGAGGAGGGGCCGAACAGCTGGACTTGTTGTTGGGTCCAGGACCCAAGTCAGACGGGTGCGTGTGTCTAAGCAAGGACACCTTAAGGTGGATGTTGGGACCTGGGGCTCAAGGAGGCTTAAAGCCAGTAAGTGGGGCCAGTGTCACCAGCAGAGCTATGGGGTGTGTGTGTGTGTGTATGTGTGTGTGTGTGTGTGTGTGTGTGTCAGACCTATTCACAGAGCTCAGGGTGGGGTTAGGGTCAGGGTTAGGGTTAAGGTCAGGGTTACCAGAGTGATTATAGGGTGTTTACCTCTAGCAAACTCCTCAGGCAGACCAGCAAGAAGCAGAGGAGAAAGGCTGGGGTGGAGGTCAAGTTCAAACACACAGGTCCCTAAGAAAGGAGTTAGCCTGTGCCTGAAGGAGCCCAGGAGGGCATCTTGGAAGAGGTGGGCTTGAGCAGTGCGCAGAAGCCTGGGGAGGGTTAGAGAGCAGGAGGTTTCTAATCAAGCCACTGCTTCCTTCTTCCCCAAAACCTCCCTCCAGGAGGAAGCAGCTCTGAAGGCCGCTTTCTGCTTCTCAGAAGTCAGACGCAGCCATGAGCGACGCAGTTACTGAACGCCACGACGGGAACAGACGTGGAGTCCAACCCATCCATTTTACAAATGAGGAGATGAGGCCAGAGAGACAGGAGAAGTCATCCTTTGCATTTGAACAACACTCCGGAACGGGCTTCTCCCCACAACGCTGCACAGCAGGCTTCCCTCCCCCCACCACTTGACAGAGGAGGGAACTGAGGCCAGGAAGGGTGGAAGGGCTTGTGGAGGTCACACAGGACCGTCAGAACCAGGACTCAAACCCAGGCTGCTCTGACTCCAAGTCTGACACCTTAAGTGAAGTTTTCTGTCTTTGGTTCTGATTATTCTGCGACACAGAAAGAATAACTGGCAGTTGATGCTAAAAATATACGTAGCTGTTTTGATTGACAGTATAAGCCCGGGGATGTACAAACACGGAATGATTCTATTTTTCTCAATAACTGACATCAGCCTTGCTCTGCAAGCCGCTGCCCCCACAAGCTGGTAGTTGAGGGGGAGGAGGGAGGGATGGAAGAAAACAAACTTGCCAAATAATGGTATCTTCATCCCTTCTGACAATCTTCCTGGTCGCATTTTATATTTGTAGCTGTCACTCTCTAATTGTTAAAAATGATCATTGTCCAGTTCAAAGCCACCTCCTGCATAGCTTCTGTGAGCCCCAGCAGCTGGGGTGGGGGACTGGGTACGGCCCTGCAGTGCCACCACCTATCTGCTGACCCCAGCCACTGGGTCCCTCACAACAGCTGGCCTCCAGCACTGGGGGAGGCCAGCTGCCGGCTCCTAATGTGGCATCAGAGGACGCCTTTGGGTGCTGAGCTGACACCTTCTCCACAACCTTCTCACATCCAGGGATCCCCCACCACATGGCTTCTTCCCACTCCTGGCAAGTTTGGGAAGGGGGCGAGGCTGTTCCCGCCCCGTGAACTCTGCTCTGCTCTTCATACAGAGGAAGGGGCGGGAGGCACCCTGCTTCCGCCAAAAGGCCTCTCTCTTAGCAAACCCTGCATTGTTACATGTGGAAGAGATCGCTCACTCTCCACCAAAATTCAATCTCCCCTAACAAAACGTGGCCACACTCAAAGTCACCATCCAAACCAGCAGTCAGGAGTCCACAAACCATGACCCACGGGCCAAATCTAGACCACTATTTTTGCCTGTTTTTTTTGTTTGTTTTTTTTTTTTGAGACAGAGTCTCACTCTGTTGCCCGGGTTAGAGTGCCGTGGCTTCAGCCTAGCTCACAGCAACCTCAAACTCCTGGGCTCAAGCGATCCTCCTGCCTCAGCCTCCCGAGTAGCTGGGACTACAGGCATGTGCCACCATGCCCGGCTAATTTTTTATATATATATATTTTTGGTTGTCCAGATAATTTCTTTCTATTCTTAGTAGAGAAGGGGTCTCACTCTTGCTCAGGCTGGTCTCGAACTCCTGACCTTGAGTGATCCACCTGCCTTGGCCTCCCAGAGTGCTAGGATTACAGGCATGAGCCACCGCGCCCGGCCTTTAGACCACTATTTTTGAATGGCCATGAGCTAGAAATGGCTTTTACATTTCTCAAAGGTTGAAAAAAACGAAAAGAGTAATATTGATGACACATGAAAATTATATGAAATTTTAATTTAGGTGCCCATGAATGAGGGCTTATTGGAGCACAGCCAGCCACCTTCATCTGCATATTTTCTACGGCCACGATCAAGCTACAAGGGCAGAGTTGGGTCCTTGCAAGAGCGAGCGTGTGGGCCTCAAAGCTGAAACTATTTCCAGTCTGGGCCTTTACAGAAAACATGTGCTGAGCCCAGGTCAAGACTACATCTCCCAGCCTCCCTTGCAGCAAGATGGGGCCATGTGCTAAGTGCTCACCATGGAGGGGACTGGAGGGGACGTGGGGTACCTGGTGCCCCTCTGTGCTCGCTTCCGTCCGTGGCAGAGCCAGTCGTGGCAGCTCCCTGCTCTAACACCGAGATCACGGGGAGGCTCCTAGGGGTTGCCAGGCAACGGCTTGGAGGACCCCAGTGTCGGAGTGACCGTGAGACTCAGCGCTGCCCGGCCAACTGGGCCATTCCCCTCAGAACTGTGAGGTAAGAAAGGAGAAACTTCAATCCTCCACAAGCCACCGAATTCTCGTGATACAGCAGCCCCTCCTTGCCCCGACTAGCAGCTGGGCCCCGTCTCCAGAGTACTCTGCCTGCCCGTCCCCGTTGTCTTATTTAAGGACATTGTTCTCGCAGAAGGCCCTCTTGGCAGACGGAAGAGGCTGACCCCACCGCACACTGGTGCTTCCCTGCAGAGCTGATAAGAGAACTGTTCGCATTAGAGTTCTTTTGTCTGCAAGGAAGACGGAGGCCGCTGGCTCAGCCAGAGAGACTCAGAGACAGGGACTGCAAACAGTCCCCAACAGTTCGACTTAAAATTTTTGGACTTTACAATAGTGCAAAAGCAACGCGCATCCAGTGTGCACCTCGACTTCCAATGGGGCTGCGTCCCAAAAGTTGAAAATATCCTAGATAAACAGGGCATTTCTGACTTGCATATTTTCCGCTTACACTGGGTCTCTTGGGACACGGGCCCACCATAGGTGGAGGAGAATTTGTCGCTCCGTACTACGAGCCGATCGATCCTCGTAAGAATTCCTAAACAGAAGGCCAGGGGCAGCCAGACTCCCTGGGAACCAGAACTGCAGGACTGTCAGGGACAGCACTGCCCTTTCAGGATCAGGGGTCTCCCGCGTGGCATCCGTGTACCTTTCTGTCCCCTTTCTCAGCCGGCCAGCCAGCTCCTGCAGTCACTCACAGCCGGTGCCCACGACAGGTCTCCAGCCTTGAGTCAAACTCATCAATTCTCCCCGTTGCCAGGCTCAGCCTCCTCCTCACCTTTCCCCAGGTAGAAATCAGATCGGCCCAGCTTGTGCTTTGGGGCCAGACCACCCCAGTCACATGGCGTGGGCAGCCTTTGCTTCACGTGTTCAGCCCAGATCAACCAGCAGACATCTGTGGGACACAAACCTGTGGCACCAACACAGCCGGTGCCCACACACCAGGCGGGGCTGGGAAACCAGCATCTCTAAAGGTTCCAGGAGTTCCGTGGGTAAGGGCTTGGACTCTGGGCTAGAACGCTGGGTTCATCTCCACCTCCTACATGCTGCGTAGCCACAAACAAGTTAGTACATTCATTTCTGCTTCTATGAAATAGGAATCGCAGTAAAAACACCTGCCTCGGGGAATTGCCAAGAGGGTAAAACGAAGTAATACACATAAAGTGCTTAGAGCAGCACCTCCTGACACGTAGTAAGTTTCAGGGAAGGTTAGTGATTAGAATTATTTTCATTATCTCTAAAACAAGAAGGAACTAAGTCAAGGCTCTATTCCATTGCCGTAAAATCGCCCATTGTGTGCTCAGTGAATGACACAAGTCGGCCTAAGAAAAGCACAATGACTTGGCCATAGGTCACCCACATAAGGAGCGCAGGGCACAGGGCTGCCATCTACTGAGGACCCACTGGCTGTCTGCCAGGCCTGTGCTTGGTGGTCCAGACCTAAGGTCCCCAACCCCTAGGGGACCTCTGTTAGAAACCAGCCAAGTCACCACCGGAGCTCCACCTTCTGTCCCCCACCTATGGAAAAATTGTCTTCCATGAAACCAGTTCCTGGTGCCAAAAAAGATGGGGACCACTGCTCTAATGTGCATTGATCCTCACCGTGAACCAGTGAAGATGAAGCTCCGAGAGGATCAGTCAATTGCCCATATTCACACACTCCGCCGTCTGTGTGTCTCCCTCAGCATGGATAACCGCGGGGTCCACTGCAGGCCGGCTGCTGAGTCTTGCCCATTTGGAGATAGACACACTAAAGGCAGAGCGAGGGGTTCCGGGAGCAAGGACAGCAGGACTCCCTGCGGGAAACGGAAGGGAGAAGTGAGGCGGGCGGAGTGGGAAAAGAAGGGCAGGACCATCCTGGGAAAAGCCAGTAGGATTGGGGCGGGTGGGAGACACGGCCAAGAGCTCGGTCTAGCCTCCCTCGCTGGGTATCCATGTAGCAAACAGAGCCCTATCTGGCAGCAAGGCCAGCAGCCCTGGGTGCTCATCCAAGCTCTGCCTCCCTGTCCCTGTGTGACCTTGAGAATGAGGCCCTGCCCCTGTCCCAGCCACATTAGCCATGTATGGTAGACCAGATGACCCCAAGGCCCTCTCAACTCTGATCCCACAGTGGTGATTTCCCAGTTTCTGTTGTGTTGTCGAAGCAGTCCCAGAGCCCATGGCTTCCATCCCCACCTGGAACCAGGGCGCTTCACTCCTCAATTTATTGTATGCTTAAGAGTCATGGAAAAAAATAAATAAAACTATTATCCTCAAAACCCCAGCAGGTCTCTTAATGACTACTCCACTAATTAGTAGCAGCTGTTAATGAAGTGTGCAGGTACAAGCCTAGCCTCGTCAATTAATCCATACATGCTCCTGGGCTGCAGTAATATTTAAAAGGGAAATCGATACCTGACAGCTGGGCCTGGGGAGGTCGGTCCGGGTGGGCAGGGAAAGTGCAGCATTTCAAGGAATTTGTAACCAAAATAGCTTATGCCTGGAGCACAATGCAGGGGCCAGAAATGGAGCCGGCCCTAAGGGGCACGGGGATGCAGGCGTGCCCGCAGGGCGGGGCAGAGGGGCTGGCGGGCAGGGGGAACGGGCACTTGCTCCCCTCATTGGTGAGCAGAGCGCCCCATGCCAGGACAACAGGGGCATTTGGGGCGAACATCCCTCTCTGGTTCTTCCAATCCATCATATTAAAAAGTCTACCAGGCCGGGCGCGGTGGCTCACGCCTGTAATCCTAGCTCTCTGGGAGGCCGAGGCGGGCGGATTGTTTGAGCTCAGGAGTTCGAAACCAGCCTGAGCAAGAGCAAGACCCCGTCTCTACTAAAAATAGAAAGAAATTAATTGGACAACTAAAAATATATAGAAAAAATTAGCCGGGCATGGTGGCGCATGCCTGTAGTCCCAGCTACTCGGGAGGCTGAGGCAGGAGGATCGCTTGAGCCCAGGAGTTTGAGGTTGCTGTGAGCTAGGATGACGCCACGGCACTCTAGCTGGGGCAACACAGTGAGATTCTGTCTCAAAAAAAAAAAAAAAAAGTCCACCTATTCCTGCAGGGTAAGTGGTTGGGGGGGAGGGGCTGCTATTACCTCTTCTTGGCAGATGTGGGGTTCAAGGCTCCACATGAGCCATTGACTCAGCCAAGGTTGCCAAGCGAATGAGAGTAACAATCACCTTCCTGGCCTATTCGGGGTAAACCCCTCAGAGGCATCATCTCAGGTAACCCTTACACTAGCCCAAAGAGATGAGCGCTATTGTTCCCCCCTTTTGGAGATAAAAATACTGCAGCTTTGAGAGGTGAGAGTAACACTTGCCTAAAGTAAGAAAGCTGGTTGTTGGCACGGCTGCTGTTCAAACCCGCGCAATAAAGCTCGAGTCCTTAACACTCCCAGACTCCTAAGAAGTGACAAATCCCAGACTCCTTAACATGGTTTACAGCATCTGGCCCCTTGCATTAGTTTGTTTCTGATTGCTGCCGCAACAAAGGACCACGTACTTAGTGGCTGACCACGACGTAAGTCCGTCATCTTACAGTTCTGAAGGTCAAAATTCTGACGGGTTTCACCGGATGAAAAGCAAGGAGTTGGTGGGGCTGCATGCCTTCTGGAGGCTCCGGGGACAGTCTGTCCCGTCCCCTTTTTCAGCAGCTGGAGGCTGCCCGCATTCCCTGGCTCAGGGCCTCCCTCACCCAGCCAGCAGTCGCGTCACTCCAACCTGTGCTCCTGTTGTCACATGTCTCTGACTCTCTCTTCTGCCCCCTCTCGGAGAACGTCTGTGATCACGCCAGCCCCCGCAGATAATCCAGCATGATCTCCCGTCTCGAGACCCTCAACGTAATCACATCTGCAAAGTCTCTTTTTGCCATGTAAGGCGACATAGTCACAGGTTCCAGAATCAGGACATAGCCATCTTGCAGGGGGACATTAGTCTGCCTGCCACACACCCTCGTCTTCTATTTCTTCCCCTCAGGGCCACCCGTGCTCCGCCCACATCAAGCACCTGTGCCCGCCAGCATCCTGTCGAAACAACAAGAACACTCTCGGTACTTCCAACACTGGGGGTTTAACGCAGAGAATTAGTTACACAGGTAATGAGACCGGTGAGAGGGCAAACAGAGGCAACCGAAGCAACTTAGAAACTAGCAACGACGGGGAAACAGCCTTTTCTAACCCTCCCCACTGCACCCACACAGACTCAAGGTCAACGGCTCCCTCCTCCGAGCTCGGGCCACCTAATGCCAGAGAAACAGCTGGGGTCTGTGAGCCTGTCTGGTCCATAGCGTGTCCTCAGCACTGAGCCCAGAACAGGTGCTCAGCGGAGGGTCACCTGGGCCACCCTGAGATCTCCTTCCTGCACACTGGAGGTCAGGCCCCGCCCCAGCCCAGGGCTCCCGGAAGAGGTCACGGTGCCAGTGAGACAGGTAGGTAACTGCAGCCGCTCAGCAGCTGCTGTTCCGCTCCTGAAACCAGAGCTGCTGGGACGATGTGCGCTTTGCTGCCAATCACGGGCTTAGGCCATCTATTTGGAGCAAAACAGTGAGGGGCAGGCAGATCACCCCCTTTCAGGGAAGAGACCCTGGGCCTAGGGTAGGGGTTGCTCACCCTGGACGGTCTGGTGGGGATCAGGTCTGCTGCGCTGCCTGAGGGCAGCACTGAGCTTGCTTTCGGCCAGAGCTGTTAAGCCGGGCGTCCCACCCTGTAGGAGTCATGGAGACACCACTGTTAGAACCCCGGATTAATAACCTTTCCCCGATTGGACATTACTCCACGGCTCGTCCCCAGCTGCTCACACTGAGATCTCTGCTGAAGGGGAAGGGCGGGGACTGGGGGGAATGCGCCAGGCAGGGAGGGAGGGATGCAGGAAGGTAGAGTGGAGGGCAGAGTGCCCAGGAAGCAGCCCTCAAGGGTCAGGCCAGAGTGGGACGCCTAATGCCATTGCGTGATCCGCCCAGCCCGGGTGCAAGTCAGCCCCACCTGCCCCAGGGTGAGGTCCCCTTTGGGGCCCCATCCTAGTTAGTGTCACCACTCGCTCCCTCCCGCCCCGAGAACAGCCCAGATATGGGGGGCAGAGTGGGGTTCCCGGACTCACTTCTGCCTCAGCCACCCTCCTGCACACAGATCTGTCTGTCTCCAGGTCCTGACCACTCTATGGTCCCCATCCCGTCCTCAGTGTTTCGGCAGTGTCCTGGCGAGCACCCCTGCCTCTGGCCTCACCCCTACTCTGTCCTTTATGCTGCTGCCAGGACTGTTTTTTCTGAAGTACATCTGATCACATCGTCCCCCACCTAAACCCTCCAGTGGCCTCCCGCCATGGCCAGGGGACTTCAAGGCCTTCACAGCCCAGCCCTTGGCTCCCTCGACAGCTCCTTCTCCTCCCACCTCCTGCCTTCGTCCCTCCTGTCACTGTCCAGGAACCTCCCTGTGGGTGCACACACGCACACGCACAGGTGCATGCACTCATGCGTGCACACACACACACACACATGCTCTCACACACGCACATGCATGCACACACATGTGCACACACGCGCACACATGCTGTCACACATGTACACACATATGCACATGCACACGCACGCATCATGGTTTCTCCCTTCCACTTGCTGCTCTCTCTACCTGGAATTCTCTTCTCTCCCTACCTTATGAATAAGCTCACTGTCTTACGACTCTTTAGAATCCTGTTCCAAATCCTGAGTCTCTGGAATTGCATCCAAGAGTCCCCTCTCCCTCCCCCCACCCCATGTCCCCACCCCAACCCTGCACCTCCTTCTGCCACGTCCTGTTCCTCTACCTGTCTCTGTCTAGCCATGGCCCAGCCTGCCCTGTGTGCCTCCCTAACCAGCTGTAAACTCCTGGCAGCAGAGACCCGGGCCCTCCTGAGGGCCTAGCGTGAGAGTGGTCACCAGGCAGGAGCCAACACAGGCTTGGCAGGGGAAGGTGGGAAAGGCAGTTGACACAGTGGGTCCGCAGACATGGTGGGGTAGACACAGGTTCTGGTCGCCAGATATCCACTCATAAGTGCTGATGTTCTGTGCATTTCCCATCAGGACCCTCCCTCCTTCTAATATCTCAGGTCCCATCAGGATCTGAGCAACAGAGGATGGACAGAAACCAGTCTGGCTGCTTGCTAAAGTTCAGGAAATGTTAATGATGTCTTAACACCTACCAACACCATGGGAAATGCATACACCCTTTCTTAATCTTATTTCAAAGGACTCCACGTGAACCAAGCTGTCTGTAAGTTCAAAACTTCTGGGTCATTTGTATCATCTTCTTGGGAGTGTTGAGCATCCTGTGATATTTACCACCCACCCTTAAGCATGGCAAGGGCTCAGATGAACATGGGCTTAGGTGCATTGCTTGACATCTTGCTGCATGAATCCACCCTGTGACAAATGATCCAACTCCCACTCACTCATTGATTCTTCTACCGGCTGCTGCAGTCCTCTAAGGGCTGGGGCTACAGGAGCAAACCCAACAGCGAGGCCCCTGCCCTCACGGAGCCGAGACTCTAGTGTGGAGGACAGAAAACCAAGCGGAAACTATGTGGGGTGGTGACAGAGAGAAGCACAGTGGAGGACGAGAGGCAGAGGGAGGGAACAGGAAGGCTGCAGTGCGGGTTGCTACTTTGCAAGAAGAAAGACATGGCAGCTATTCCAGGCCCAAGGGAATGCAGGGGCCCTTCTGCTTAAGAGCTAAGGGAAAAAAAAAATCATAGAGAACTGTAATGACAGCAGCGTCTAGTAATGGAGAACAAAGGGGGAGGAGGGAGCACCCCAAGATGCTAGGAGAGCCGAGGCTAGCTCCCCCAGACACCACCAGGGTTCCCCAACACTCAAGACGTTGTGGTCCGAACACCCCTCCCTCTAAGCGCCTGCACAGAAACTCCGTCTTGTGTGGAGTGTTCTCCTTCACACACCTCGCCACGCAGGCTTGCTGTCTTCCCTGAGCTTCTGTGCACCCGTGCGTGGACTCAAGCTGTCCTCTGCCCTGGAATGATCTTCCTCCCTCCTCCTATAAGTGCCAACTCAGTGCCCTCCCACAGAACCGCTTCCGTTCAGGCCCCTCACTCCTCTGAGTGCCCAGGCTGAAGGGCACGGGGCACTTCCTACTCTGCAGAAAAGGTATTTCTGGACACACCGGCTGCCCCACTGTGCACCTGTGTGCACTTAAGGACAGTGGCACATTCCGAACAGCCCCAGTGCCCTCTGTAATGCCTCGAATGATGCTGCACACACAAAGCGGGGAAGGGGGTGGGCAGAAGTTTCACCTAGATCTGCTAACACTGCAGCAAGCTAGTTCTGGAACCCTTGTGTCTGGCCAGTTTCTGTCCTGTGTCAAGGACACCGCCTTGTTCATCCTTAACAAGCAAGACAGGGTAGTTGGGTACACGGCCAATCGCAGGGGTGAGGAGCCATTTGTGCAGGTCACACAACTAGTGGCTCAGCTGAGTGCGCACAGATATCCATGGACTGCAGACTTCTCTCCGCTCTCTCCTGCTGCCTGATCATACATAGGAGGTGCTCAATAGATATTCGATTGGCAAGAGAGTGTCTGAACAGAAAAGCACGCACACTGTCCCCTCCCCGGTCCTGCACGCCCTCCATGTACCTCCAACGAGGCACGTGGCCCGGGCTGGGCTTTGAGGTCAGCCCACTGTCCTGCCTCCAAGAAGGGAAGCTCTTTGGGTGCCTTCTGCAGTGTTGTGTTTTGGGGGAGGGCCTTTACCCAACCACTGATCTGGCTTCTTAACTCAGTCTTCTAGAGAACTTTCTAGACCTTCCCTCCAACACTGAAAGTAGGAACCCAGTTTACCAGTTCTAAGGCTGTCCTGAGTGACAGCCTAGAACCAGCAAGTGTTGGGTCTAATGGGGCAGCCCTCTGCTCTCATCCAAAGGAAGGAAGCTGATCCCAAAAGCTCAGAGAGCAAACAGCAGGCCGGGCCTGGCCCTCCATTTCCAAGCCACTGCCCTTCCCACCAGGCCTGCAAACAGCCCCCGCCTTTAAGTTAAATGCTGCTAAGAAAAGTGTGCACTTAACTAGCCCTGGCGGGCTAAAGTAGAATGTCTTGCCCCCATCCTGTGGCTGGGATGAAATGTGGGCATTGTCTGCAGGTTGCAGAGAAGGTGTGGACACGGACTGCTCATTCGTCAGTTACTGTGAGGAAGCTCTCGTCACACAGCCCAGGGCACAGACGCGGGATGCTCCCTGCGCATAATCAGACCACGGCTGTCATTTTGCAAGAAACGGGGTCACAATTATGTTAATAAGAGGCGCACAGATTTCTCACCTATCTGAAGGGGAGCTTGAGAAGGAATTAATTCTCAGAGTGGTGAGGCAGATTTGATTGCTGACGGTTCAGAAGAAATCAGCCCCAGCCTGGAGCGTGAGCCTGCGCACTCCCTGCGCCCTGGCACTCTCCCGCCTCACCCCTCCTCACGGCAGACCCAGCCCTCCCTCTGCAGACCCAGCAGAAAACGGCACGGAGGAAAGCCATGACAGTCGGCAGATGACAACAGAATCTGCAAGATGCAGGAGCAAGGGAGAAACCTCATGACTCTGCAGGGAGCAGCGACTCCAGGGGCCCCCCGAAGACGCAGGGAGGCTGCACACGGCCACGTGGCTCAGGCATGCCGCGTCACCCCTCATGCAGGCCTAGGACCAAGATGCCCAAGCCAGGGCACGAGGCCTGATTCTGCCCCCTCCTGTCCCCTCCTTCCCCAAGATCCTTCAGTACAGAACTTGTTAAACGGTCATCAGAGTCCCAAGTCGTGCTTTATCAGGGGATGAAGGCAGAGGTCGGCTTTGAGAAGGGGAGGAGGTACCCACACACACACACCGCTCCCCAGTGGGCCCTCCAACCTCCTCGCTAGAAACACTGCGTGCTGCCAAGTAGCTTCCTGCAAACAGCTGGCAGGAATGCCCGCCACCCCCAGCCCCAACTATCCCCCGAAGAGGTTCTCAGAGACGAGCCACGTGAAACAGGACAGAAACCGACCAGACATAAGGGTTCCAGAGCTAGCTTGTTGCAGTGTTAGGAGATCTAGGTGAAACCTCTGTCTCATGCAGAGCACAAGACAATGTTGGAGGAAAGTCTACCCACCCACGGCCGCCTCCAGAGGCAAGGCCTGTGCTGTGCCCCAACCCTGCGGAGGCTGTGAGGGCAGCTGAGGAGGGGCCGGGGAAGGGGGCTGTGTCTCCCATGCTACTTGCCAAGTCCCAGATCTGTTTCTAGGGCCTTGATTCCCAGCACCCATGGCCAAACTCACCTGGCCTTTCCACTCCAAAGAGCTCATTAATTCAACAAGCCCAGACAAGGGGCCCTCCCTAAGGTTGCCCGTCTCAATGCCACTCAAGCCGGACCCCCAGACTCAAGCCTTCCTCTTCGCTCCCCACCCCCACCTTGCCCACCCAATTAATGACTCTGATTTTTGGATATTGGGGACCTACCCCCTGCTACATACTCTCTAAGCACCAGGGATACAGCCCTGAGCCAAACCGCCACAGCCCCCACCCTCCTGAAGCTCACAGTCCCACGAGGGGTCCAGACACGCAACCTGGCCTGGCTACGCAGGTGCACGGTGCTCTGACAGGGAGACACAAGGCACTGCAGAGCACAGGAGGGGGTCGGAGGGTCGGAGAGAAGGGAGGAGCGTCTTCCAGGCAATGGGGAGTATGTCTGCCACATCTTGGCAGTCAGAGGAACTGAAAGTTCAGTACACCCCGTGGTCAGCAATTGAGGTGGGTAGTTGCAAGCGGACAAGTAGTGGTCAGATCATAGCCAGCCACCTAAGCCACTTTAAGGGTTTGGAATTTCTCCCAAGAGCAACATAACGTCTCCAAAGGCAGGGACTTCATCAGTTGTGTAATGGAGAAGAATTTTTCTGGCTACAGAGAAGAGGGTGCTGCACAGAAGGAGGCCGGGAGACCAGTTCCAAGGCTGTTGTCGTGGGCGAAGGCAGAGGTGAGCAGAGGATGATGGGAATGCAAAAGCAGCCTTAAGAAGGTAGAGCCTGTAACATGTGGTAATGAACAGCCATGGGGATGGCAGAGAAGAGGAAGCAAAAATACTTCTGACGATTATTGAGCACTTCCTGTGCACCAGCCACTGCAGTAGGCGCTTAGCTATGTGATCTCATTTAATCCTATGACGGCTTTGAGAAGCAGATACGGCTATTATCCCCATTTTACATACGTGGAAACTGAGGCTCAAAGAAGTTACCTTCTCTGACTTGCCTGAGGACAAAGAGCTAACAAGTAGTAGGACCAGGATGATTCCAGGTGCCTGGGGACCAGGCAGGTGTGGATGCCGTTGTCCTAAGAGGGAGCCAGAGGAGCAGGGACAAATCCAATAGGCATGTTTGAGGACCCGGAGGACATTAAGGCAGTGACCAGCAGTGGACTATGAGAGTGTGAAGCCCAAGGGTGAAGAGATAGATTTGGGAGACTCTGTCTAGAGAAAGGAGCCCTGGGAATGGAGGAGGAGGTCCACCCGGCACACGTGTAGAATAAAAAGAGGCCAAGGACGGAGCTCTGGGGAACACCGGCATGCAGGAGGTGGCAGAGCAGGACTGGGAAGGAAAGGGTTAGCATCAGGCCTGCAGTCCATCCCCTACCTGCATGAGGGACACCCGGCAAGACAGAAAGATGACCCCATCAAATCCCCTCGTAATCCGCGGGTGACAGAGCCCTGGCAAACACACTAATGATGTTGGCCAGCAGAGGCTTCTTATCTCTGGAATGCTTTTAGCAAGATGTTCCCTATCTGCCCCGGACTCCTCACAGTAAACAAGCCTGGAACCTGTGGATTTATGGCGGCTGGCTCCCTGGAAAACGCCGCGCAAGCTGCGCAACTATCGGGGAACACAATGGAGCTGTTTTGTGACCAAAATCGCCCCCTTTATAGCAAGGAGGCCTTGCACGTATCGCATGGAGACCCCTTGTGATAAATCTGGGCCAGGGCGCAGCCCGATGTGGCAAGAAAGTGCTGGGGAGCTCCACCTGCGCCTCCAGCTACTCGTACCCTTGCAATTATTAGCGAGGCTCAACGCTGGGTAAGGTCTCTGATTCTCATACATCTGATTTGACAGTCTGACCCTTTGTATTTTATCTCACGGACAGAAACCTGTTAAACCATGCCATGGTGGTTTGGGTTTTCTGCCCAGCCCTGGGGCTGAGCCCGGCTCGGGGAGCAGCTACCTGATCTTGCTGAGGAGTAAGTACCTAGAGACGGGAGAGGAGCCATGGAAGTTTTGCATGTTGGTCTAAGGTGTGGATTTTGTCCAAACAGAGGCAACTGGACACCACAGAAGGCCTGAACGGAGGGGAGTGACAAGGTCTCCCTGCGCCGCTGTGTGGGAAATGGTGGCAGCAGCAAGCTTAGAGGTAGAGATCCAGGCAGAGGCTCATCCAGGAGGAAGATCTTGGGGCCCCGGACAGGGCAGTGGCAGTGGGAGTGAAGAACAAATGTTGAATTTAAAACCTACTTAGGAGTTAGAATGCACAGAACTTGGAGATTGGGTGGGTCTTCGGCAGGGGCAGTGGGAAGGGGCATTGAGGTTTCCTGCTTGGATAACTGGGGCAGGGTGGCGGTGCCAGTCACAGCAAGGGGAACATGGAACAAGCAACTTGGGGAAGATGAGAAGTTTCACTTTCAATGTTTCAAGTGTCTTTGCCACGTCCTCAGGGAGATAGCGTGTGGTTAGCTGGACATGCGGCTGTGACGCTCAACAACGATGTCTGGGCTGGAGGTAGAAAGTGGATTTGTGCTACAACAAAGTACCTGAGACCAGGTAATTCGTAAGAACGTGAATTTGTTCCTTACAGCTCTGGAGGCTGGGAAGTCCACGATCAAGGCGCCAGCAGATTCCGTGTCCAGTGAGGGCTGCTCTCTGCTTCCAGGGTGGCGCCTTGTTGCTGTGTCCTCAGGTGGCAGATGGGCAAAAGGCAGAAGGTGCCTAACTAGTTCCCTCAAGCCCTTTTATAAGGGCACAAATCCCATTCATAAGGGTGAAGCCCTGGTGACTTAATCACCTTACAGAGGCCCCACCTCTTAATACTATCACATTGGGTCTCAGGTCCCAACATACAAATTTTGCATTCAACCCGTAGCAGTCTATGCCTGATCCTGCAAAATTCATGTCCTTCTCACATGCAAAATACATTTATCCCGGCCGGGCGCGGTGGCTCACGCCTGTAATCCTGGCACCCTGGGAGGCCGAGGCAGGCAGATTATTTGAGCTCAGGAGTTTGAAACCAGCTCTGAGCAAGAGCGAGACCCCATCTCTACTAAAAATAGAAAGAAATTAATCAGACAACTAAAAATATATAGAAAAAATTAGCCAGGCATGGTGGAGCGTGCCTGTAGTCTCAGCTACTCGGGAGGCTAGGCAGGAGGATCGCTTGAGCCCCAGGAGTTTGAGGTTGCTGTGAGCTAGGCTGACGCCACGGCACTCACTCTAGCCTGGGCAAAAGAGTGAGACTCTGTCTCAAAAAAAAAAAAAATACATTTATCCCATCCCAATAGCCCCAAAAGCCTTAACTCTTTCCAGGCATCAACTCAAAAGTCTAAAGTCTAAAGTTTCATCTAAATACTATCTAAATCAAATATGGGTGAGACTCAAAGCCGAGATCTACACTAAGGCAAATTCCCCTCCAGCTGTGAGCCGATGCAATCAAACAAGTCACGTGCTTACAAAATACAAAGATGGGGCAAGCATAGGATGCACATTCCCATCCAAAAGAGAGCACCAGGAAAGAAGAAAGGACTAACAGGTCCCAAGTAAGTCCAAAACCCAACAAGGCAAACAACATTACATCCTGAGGCTTGGGAATAATGTTCTTTGACTCCATGTCCTGCCTTCTGGACATGCTCAGGCTGGGGTTGGGCCCAGAAGGCTCCCAGCAGTCCCACCCCATGCTGCCCCCACAGCAGCTCTCAGGGGGTGGAGTTTCCTGTCTCTGGCTCTCCCAGGCTGGAGTTACAAGCTGGTGGCTCTACCATTCTGAGGTCTCAGGGGTTGTTCTTCCTCCATAGCTCTACTGGGCATTGCCCTTGTCAGGGCACTCTGTGGCGGCCCCAGCCCTGTGGAAATTCTCTGCCTGGGCCCTGAGACACTCTGCAGCATCCTTGCGAATCGAGGTGGAAGTAGCCGTGCCTCTACGGCTCTTGCGCTTTGCACACCTGCAGGGTTGGCACCAGGTGGGTGTCGCCAGGGTTTATTGCCTGTGCCCTCTGGAGTGGCAGCCTGAGCCACACCTGGGCCCACTGAGCCACAGCTGGGGTGGCCAAGGAGTGCTGCACCAGAATGCACGAAGCAGAAACTTGAGGCAGCTCTGGGCAGCAAGCCCCAGGGTCCCACAGGCACCCTGTGCCTCTCCCTTGAAACTGTTCTGCCCTCCAGGCCCTGGCACTCTGGGCCTGTGACAGGAGTGGCAGCCTGGGAGATCCCTGAAACGCCTGTAGGGTCATCCCTCCACTGTGCCAAGGAATAGCAGTTCCTGGCTTCCTCCTCTCCAACTAATCCTATCAAACAGTTGCTTGGCCACAACCTTGGTGTTCTCTCAGTTTGTATAGGCTGAGAATTTTCCAACTCTTTAAGTTCTGCTTTCCTTTTGATTATAAATTCCACCTTTAATTTGTTTCTCTCTTCTGACATTTTACTAAGCAGGAAAAGCCATGCCGCACCTGCATGAGGTATGGGGCCTGAGATCTGACCCACATTTTCACAAGCACCCAGGGTGATTGCTAGGTACCTCGAAGTCTGGAAACCACTAGGTAGGGAACGGGCAGAGGGAGAGTATTCCCGGGCTGAAAAGCAAGAGGAGGAATAAGAAGGAGGGAACTGTTGAGTGTGTCAAATGTTTCTGCAAGTTTGAGTACAGTTAAGGACTGAGAAGTGTCCCTTGGGTGTGGCAACATGGGGGTCACTGGTGATGCGGTCAGAGCAGTCTGGGACAAGTATGGGCAGAAGCCCTGCTGAAATGGATTGAGGATGGGTGGGAGGGGAGGGCAGCCCATTCTCTCAACCGGTTTGACCGTGAGCAGGAAAGAGAGCCATAAGGCAGAAGCTAGAAGGCGGGGTGCAGAGGAATTGGAAGGAAAGAACTCCACTGTAAATGTGGACAGGACGCAAACATATCTAAATGCTGATAGGAGTGGTTTAGAGATAGAGCAGTGATGGGAAAATCTCTAGAGTGAGACTCTTAGGACACGAGCAAGTGATGGTGATGCCATTAGCCTGGGTCAGGCAGAGACCTGTGAAACGAGGACAAGGTGGCAGACACTGTCTTTACATTTAGAGTTTTGGTAGCAAGAGATTAGTGTCCCCATCTGATGTCTTCTGTTTTCTCTGCACGGCAAGAAGAGAGTTTAAAGCTTAACTGCAAAGAGCGAGGCAGAGGTGATAGCAGAGGTGTGGAGAGGGAAAACCGCCACAGAAGCAAGGCGGTGGGAACGCGGCCCCAGCTGCAGCAGCGAGCATGCTCTGGCGCTGAATGTGCTATGGATTAGAGATGATCTTGTCCAGGTCAGGAGAGCCCGGCCAGAGAGATGATCTGCTTTCTACCATCAGCATATGTGTGCCCTTCAGAGTCACATGAAGTAACAGAGCCCATAGTAAATAGACCTTTGCTTCTCCACTTGTCTTTTCGGAGGGGCCGGGTGAATGAAGTCCACTCCTGATCCAGCAGTCTTGGGAGAGGGACCAGAGAGGGACTTACCCCAACCTCGGTGCACAGGAGTGGGGGTGCCGCTTCTGTGCTCAGCCTTAATCATTCAGAAATCCTCCCCCGTAGCAAAAGCCGAGTCACTGCAGTGGGGTCATCCCAGCCAAGTCCTGGCCCACGGAAGGTCCTGACAATCGCATCCACCCTAAGTCACACCCATCCCAAGAGCAAAGCCCAGTGGTACAAAACCCAACTATGGATCCAGAGGTGAAAGATTTGGAGGAGGAGCAGCTGCTGGCAGAGCTGTTTCCTTTTTGTTCACAACTTCCAAATAAAGAGGCCATTTTTCCTTCTCTAGTGTCAAGTGTTGAGAGTTTAATTTCATCAAAGCCTACAGGGGGTCTTGGGAGAATTAAAACTGGCTCTGTGTAAATTACTCAAGTGAACACCAAAGCCATCAGCAGCGCCCAGCGTAGAGATCCAACGGAGGCTGACAGGGAGGAAGACAGGCATGCTGGGGAGGGACGGTCCCCATGCCCAGGCAGTGTGTGTCTCAGCCTGGCTTATGTATCGACCCCCCGTGAGGAGCTGTTTAACAGCAGGGCCCGGCCCCACCGGACCTCGTCAATCAGAATCTCTGGAGGTAGGGCCCATAGGTTACACCGACACACTCTTGACCTTGAGAACCCAGGGTCAGGGCCTGGCCAAGCCCTGCAGACCAGAAACGCAGAGTCATCAGTGACCGGACCTGACAGGCTGCAGGATGCTGACTCACAGCTCACAAGAT
This sequence comes from Propithecus coquereli, assembly GCF_000956105.1. NCBI lineage: Eukaryota > Metazoa > Chordata > Mammalia > Primates > Indriidae > Propithecus > Propithecus coquereli. Next base: position 3,384,182 of record NW_012154174.1, read on the forward strand.
GATGAACAAACCCAAACGCCAGCTTACTCATTTGCAAACGGTTCCACTGTCTGCCCAGCACACACTCTCCCCGCTGGCAAGCAAACACAGAAAACCAAAGCTTTACGGCGTTGCTAGCGGGGCCATCAGGCTCTGGTGTGTCCTTCTGCACTACAGACAGAGGCCATCAGGTGGGCCAGAGGCCCAGCCCTTCCATCCAGGGCCCTACCACAGTGCCCCTCTGGGCCACCCCATTTTCTCTGCTCCTCTTGGCTGGCAAAGCTCCCTTCTGATGGGCGCAGCCTTCACATACATTCAGGAAGTGATGTCTAAGCTTTCTTGGCCACAGGCTCTTGAAGGTGACTTTGTGTCTTCACTCTGCTCCCTTTTATGGGTAATGTCTTAGTTGAGTGCTAAGAGGGCCATCATATTCCCCTCACATTCAAGCCCTTGGGGACACTTCACGTTTTGAGTACACTGCTTTGTCCTCATTTCACAGGTAAGGGAACTGAGGCCACCCAGGTTGGTGTCAGATCCAAAGTCCTATGGGTTCCTCCTAGGGAAGGTCAAGGTCTGAGCCAAGCGGATGGAAGCAGAGATGGAAAAGCGGTAACAGGCTGTAACCATGTTGAGGAGCGTGAGGAGGAAGGCTCCTCGCGTGGAGGCTGGGTGGGTGGAGTGATGCTAACAAGACCCATGGCAGGAAGGTGTGCAGGTGACCGTGAGTGGCGAGGCGGGCTGTACTGCCCCTGCGTCAGCCAGACAGCAAACACATTCAACTGAGGTCCGTGCTGGAGCCGCCAGAGGGGCGTGGACAGGCACAAAAATGACGTGTGCCTGTTCTGACAAAGCTGTCAGAGCACAGTGGGCCTGTGGCTAACCGGGTCACCTGCTCTGAGTGAGAACTTATCTGGGTTGTGCTTACAAGACAATGAGGAGCTCACAGATGACAACCCCAGTCTCCCTGGGGCTCAGGCATCATGCAGAGGGGCTCACCCCACCAGCATCAAGCAAACTATCAGTCAAGACTCTGAGTTGCAGTTCAAACTGGCTTAATTTAAAAAGAGAATGTAAGACTTACAGCAGGAAAGTCTACACATAGGTCTCTGGCTTCAGTTCCAGCTGGATCCAAAGGCTCAAAACACAGTTTCTGGGTCTTTTTTTGCTCTCTCACTCTTAGATCCTCTCTCTGGGTGTGTCTCTGGCTTTGTTTTCCTCTGTGCTGCATTCTCTCAGCCACACTCTCCCCATCCGGGGGACTCCAGGAGCTCAAGGTCAACAGCATCCCAACCCCAAGTCCAGAAAGAGAGTTCTCTCCTCTGTACAACCCATACTCGTCCCAGCATGGACTAGCTTTGTCTGCAGATCCCTCCCTGAACCATTACTGTGGCCAGGGGGCATCCGATGTGCTGATTTTCCAGGTCACATGCCCACCCTGGAGTTAACCCCCACCCAATCCACAGGGACTCAGGGTGAGGGTGGAGTGGATTCCCAAGGAGAAGAACATTCTGCTGCCAGAACAAGGAGGTGAGTATTGGGCAGGCAATAGATGCCCCCTATGGTAACAGGCAAAGACCCCATCTGGGTGCAAGGGGACAGCAGGGAAGGTGAGAGGCCCTCTGGGCCAACAGCAGCAGGAGTCCATTCTCCTCTTTATGGCTGAAGCTGCTCCGCTAGCACCTAGAGGCTGCACCCCTCAGCAGAAGAGACCCCAAAGGTTTTGGGGGTGGGGTGTTTGATGGGGAAGAAACTGTGGGAAGAAGAGAGAGATGGGAGAGAACCACTCCTAGAGCCCTTAATCCCATTAAAAATGATAGCAAGGAAGAGCTGAGCTACCTGGGACAAGGTCAGGACCAGAAAGAGGCACAGGTGGGTGTCACCTTGGGTGAAGGAGAAAGGGGATTTGTGATAAAGCAGGTCTGTAGGGAAGAAAGAGACGATTCCAGGGGAAGGGGAGATGCTGAGGAGGGCTGCAGAAACGAGGCTGTGATGTGGGCGTAGCCCTTTCAGAATGATGAAAACGGAAAACTGCTCTGAGCCCTAGCTGCCTCACAGCAGGGAAACAAATAGCTCAGATTCACACCTGGACTTCTAATCAAGTCCCCTCCTGGCTCGTTAATAGCAGAGCACAGGATGGGATGACAGACTGACAGCTAGGAAATGCCACGTTAGTCCTGGGACAGCTCCGACTTCCTACATAGGGCCAGCTTGGGCCCCTCCACGAAACTGCGCCACCCTGGGGAAGTGGTGAGACCACAGGACAGGAGTGAGAAGAAGAAACAGGTTCTTCTGACTCTAAATCTTTGACTAAGAGACATGTGTCTGGGCCTCAGGGATTGCCTTTTAATTCAGGGGGAGGCAAATTTTGTCTGGAAATTGCCAGATAGTAAATATTTTTGGATTTCCAGTCCATATGGTGTCTGCCATGACTCCATGGAAGCAGCCATAGGCCACATGCAAATGAGTGGGTGTGGCTGTGTTATTTACAAAAACAAGCAGCAGGCTGGATTGGGCCTGCAGGTCACCGCATGTTGGCCCTGGTTCTAGGTGACTGCTTTCCTTTCAGAGTGGAAAAATTCCCTCCCAGCTTTAGCAATCATGTGTCTTTAACACATTGGTTCTCCAACTTGGCTGCACTCCAGAACATCCCAAGAAGCCTGTTGACAACACTGATGCCTGGGACCCTCCCAGCTGGTCAGATCAGAATTTGCAAGGTTGAGCCCAGGGATCTGCATTTCTAACAATTGCCCCTGGTGGTTCTGGACTACACAGAGCCTGCTTTTCCCTCTCACCCTTTGTCCAGTGGTCTCACCACCTCCCATTGTTGGAATGGGTCAAGGGCATCTGTTGTTTCATCTGCCCAGAATCCATTGTCCTCCTTCCAAAAATAACCTCTTACTTTGGAACCCCTTGCCCTCATTGGACAACACCTTGTAATTTAACTGTCAATCAAAACACCCCACCATCTCCTTGGGCGCCTGGCCCGAGCTGAGCCAATCCTACGTTCTCTCCCTGGAGTTTGAATTTTGAGCTGAGAAGAGAGCCACTGGCAGCCAATAGCTCTCTTTCTTTCCACCACAGACCCTGAAGACAGCCTGCCCCCAAGCCCCTGCTGCTGCCCTGGTCTGCCCCAGCCTTTTCTGTGAATCTGTGGGTAGCCCCATCTCTGCCCAAAATATTCCTTATATGTTAAATTAGACAGGGTTTAAACCAGCTGCTTACACCCAAAAGCCCAATTGATGCCAAACGCAGGGATTGGACTAGGCCACGGGGCATGGAGCTGCCCATTTCACAGGTGGACAGCTGGCCTCCAGAGAGGAAAAGTGACAGTTGGGACAGGAATCCAGACCTTCACCTTGTCCCCACATCTCCTCGTATCCCAATGTCACTCCCTCCCTGAGATCACTCAAAGCCAATAGCGTCAGACAGCATCAATCCTGAAATACGGGAATGATTTTAGAAATTAATAAATACGTAGCAAGGAGCCCTCCTCACACAGACAGCAGTAATGACAACTCTATAGAAAGACGATCCCCAACGAGAGCTGTGTGTGTGTGTCATGTAATATCAGGAATTAAAAAGCGTCAAAAGATCAAGTGGGAGGAACATTAAATATGAATAGGATGAAAGACACATTTCTGTGCACGGAATAATGGCTTTAATGAGTTTCCTCACCCAAGTCACTGCATCATAAAGTACAAAAGCTGGGGCAGGACTGAGGAGGAGACGGGGAGTGCAGGGGGAGCTCTGTGTGTGAGAGCGAGATGAGCAGGTAGGTAGGGGAGGAAAAGGCAAGAGCAGAAAGGACTGTCAGCGTGAGTGCTGGCCCTGACACGAGTCACTGGCTTCCCCAGGAGGTGCCTTGTGGGCCCAGAGCTGCCGGACTTCCGGCCCCAGGGCAGCCGGCAGGCCCCAGAGCCCCATGGAGTCCCACTGTGAGCCAGCGTCTGACCCAGGCCCCCCCAGCCCACCTGGACAGAGGCCCGCAGAAGCACCTCTACTGACCCTGGTCACCAAGGTAACCACACGGGGCACCCAGAAGCAACTACACATATGTTATAGTCAGAATGTTTGTGGCCCCCAAAAGTCACATGCTGGAATCCTAACCCCGAGGTAATGGAACGAGGAAGGGCCTTTGGGAAATGATTAGGTCATAGGGGTGGAGCCCACAGGAACGGAATTAGTGCCCTTATAAAAGAGGCCCCAGGGAGACCCCTCGCCCCTTCTACCATGTGAGGATGCAGCAAGAAGTTGTCGTCTATGAACCAGGAAGAAGGCCCCCACTGGACACTCAATCTGCTAGGGCAAATCTTGGACGTCCAAGCTCCAGGACTCTAAGCAACAAATTCTGTTGTCTATGGTATTTTGTTGTAGCAGCACAAATAAACTAAGACAACATACAAGGATATGGCATGAGCTTTAAAGGCAGACAAATCACAGCTACCAATCCTGGGGCCGTCCCTTACCAGCTGCGAGACTCCAAGCAGGTGACCTAACATCCCTTAAACTCGAGCTTCCTTGCCTGTGAGGTTCCTTACAGCATCATTGGAGGATTAAGTGAGACGACGCACACGCCTCAGCCTGGTCACCGAAAAGGATGTCCAATAACTCAGTTCCCTTCCCTCACCCTCCTTGCTGCCACGCACACAGTGGCCATCCAGTTAGAAGATGTCGCCAGTGCTATTCACAGCCCACTCTCTCGTGCCGTGTTCACAGTTGCCCTGGAGACAGGAGGACCCTGAGTTATCCTTCACGCCGGCTGTCTCACACTGGATGCTGTGGCGCTACAATGGGGAAGAAAGATGTCCACTCCTGTCCAACCTCCCCTGACGAATGGTGAAGCCAAGGCCAGCCCCCGGCACAGCCGTGCAATGCCAGCCAGAGCCCGGGTTGCAACGACCTGGAACAGGTAAATTTCCACGACAACCCTCCACTTCCACAGCCATTTCATCCTCCTCCCACACATGGAAACCTTCAAAACGCCCAGGCTATACCTGTTGACATCTCAGCAGCCAGCCCTCAGAGGGAAGCATGCAGCTCTTCAGGCGTGGCTGAGCCGTGGAGGAGAATGGATAGCCCTGAGATGCATCATCCAGCCAACGTGCCAGGAAAATATTAATAGTAACAGTAATAATGACGGAAAACTTAAACGGCACTTACCATGAACTAAGGACTCCATGCATAGTATCTTATTAAATCCTCACAATAACCGAGCTAGATAGATATTATTAAGTCCACTTTGCAGAAAAAGAAACTGAGGCACAGAGAGGTTTAGCAGTTTGTCCAAGGTCCCATGGCTAGAAAGTGGGGGAGGTGGGATTCAAACCTGGGGCACCTGGTTCTAAAGTCCATTCTTCTAACCCTGAAGAACTTCACAGAGACAAGCCTATCAGAGAAGGGGGCTGGTCAGAAGAAGGTGGAGAGGTGGAGGGTGGTAGAAAGAGCAGAGGGTCAGGTCAGAGTAGCCTTTTGTTCGCTGTCCCAGATAACACTCAGGAGAGGCAGGGCAGGGCCTGGGGCTTCAGTGGATGAGCCAGTCCTATTGCCTCGAACTGCTTCTCTGCAGAGGTCAGCAGCAAAGCAGTTAAACTAGGGGACCTGTGGCTGGTGGAGGAAGGAAGGCAGGGGCCACCACAACCAGTCCTGCAGCCACGCCATGGATGTCTACACCCCCAGGAGCCAGGGCCATTTGGGCTGGGGCACCAGCTGGACTTCAGAACTGGGCCAGGAGACCCACACCAGATCTGGATTCCAGCTGTGATTAAATATTAATAATTTGTGTGATTATTTGTTGAATGTCCCCCAGTTGGGTCTAAGTGAGAAAGTGAGCAGGACTATGTCTGTCTTGTTCAGTTCAAGTCCCCAGATGCTGGTGTGGAGCCCAGTGCATAGTAGCTACTCAATAAACATTAAATGAATGAGCAGAGGGAACAGGTATAAAACAGGGTTTGTCAACCTCAGCACCATGGGCATTTGTGGCTGGGTAATTCTTTATTTTTAGGGGCCTGTCTTGTGCATTGCAGGATGTTTAGCAGCATCTCTGGCCTCTACCCATTAGACGCCAGTGGTCTCCCTCCCAGACATAACAACCAAAAATGTCCCCTGGGGGCAAAACTGCCCACAGTTGAGAACCAATATCCTTGGCTAGTGCCATTAATTGAAAGAAGGAAGCCAAATTTAATCTGCGCATTCGATGGGCAGAAGGGGATGTGAGCAGCAGAAGCCAGGAAGGGCTGAGAGGAAGAAGGTGCAAGATCAGGGTGACACACAGACTCCCAACAACTACCAAGAATGCAGACCAGTCACCTCCCGGGGTGTGAGGCGTGGGGGTGCTTTGTGCTGACTTTAAGCTACAGAATCAGGGCAGGTGGGGGAGAAGGGGTGGTGGCAGCGACCAGGAGGAGAGAGAGGGAGACTGAGACCTGACACTGGGGCGAGGCAAAAACAGCCCCAGGCTCTGGCCGAGAACAGATGGGGCAGCAGAAATCCCCACACAGTTCCCCGACAACGGATCTTTTGACAGGTGGCCTTGCAACAGCGACCCTCTCTTGTCCCTGCTTTGAAGGCTGCCCTGTGACATGTGGCCTCGCACCCAGGAGGCCTGTGGATCAAGGTGGTCTTGGCAGATCCGCTCGGAGGGATTAGACCGTGACATTGCAGCTACATGACGGCCTCGTTATTATTACATACACACGCGCCCTGTCTAAGCTTCCAAACCCTGATTTGTTTATTTCTGAAAAACCCTTTCCACCAAGACACCAAGCTGGGCTACAAGAGATAGCACTGACTCAGCCATTTCCCCATCTTTGGCATAAAAGGATCTAAAAAGAATAATTTAAGCTTCTCTGGAGTGAGATCATTTAATGAATCTCCTCGATGCTAAGAGGTTTTATATGCCTTTTTAAAAACCCTTCCCCAAGCACAGGGCTATGATATTACCTTGGAGAGCAGAGAGATGAAGTGATACACGTATGCACAGCACACGGGAGGAAGGAGGTGGTTTCCTTGGTAACAACATCCATGTTCCGGCTTCCCTCGGCTAAATTGGAATATATTGAAATATCTGTTTTGGGCGCCTCTCTTGCTAAGGGAAATGAGTGGTTTTCTATTCAGGCACTCAGAACCGTGGGCCGGCAGCTGGGGAGCGATGTTCTATGAGTTCCACGCATCCGAATGGGGCAAGGCAGTTAGCAAGCTGGCAAAAGTCCTCAGCCTGCCTTTGCAAAACCAAACCATCCTTTCCTGAGCCAACCGAAGACGACAGCGGCAAACACATGAGGCTTGGCTGGCCTGACAGATAAGACTCTGTCTCCCACGGTCTCTCTATGGCCACTGCTCGATAGCTTTCCGAGCATACCCAGCTTGGTAGATCCATAGATCAGACCCCAAAATCTACATACGATGTGCTTGAAGCGGGGAGGGGCTCTGAGAAAAATATAGACCTACCAAAAAAGGTCCTCAAATCCGATCTTCTCAAATCTTTGGCAATATGGAGGCAGCTTGGACCCAAAGCAGAGTGCCTGGCTTTGGTAGGATGCTAACATCATGTTTGTGGAATTGGACTTCACCGTGAGCATTCCGCATGACTTAGCACAAGTTCCGGAAGTCCCTTCTGACCTCAGTTGCCTCCTTTATAAAGCAAAAATAAACATCCCTTCCTCTAGGATTTCTGTGAAGATTAAATGAGGTGACTTGTCAAATGCCTGGCACAGAAGAGTCATCCAGTTATGTTTTCTTCTCGATACCAAGAAAAAAGTAGCATTTTGTTTCTTTCCAACAATTGAGGTTAACAAAAAAGAACAGTGCCTTAGGGAGAGCAGGAGCAACCTCACCCAAGGAACCTACCTTGTTTGTGTTTGTATGACTTCATTCCCAGGGTGCTCTTGAAGAACTGAGATGGCCCAGGCCAGAAAGGGTCTGGATAGGAAGGACAGAAGGACCAACTCAATCATAACCAGGGAACCAGCCATGAGCCTCAGAGGACCCAGGACAAGGAGAGGGCGAGGGGCTGAGGTCTTGGCAGGCCAGTGGCAGGCAGCTCCGCAGAGACCACCAAGAACACCAGCCATCAGCAGGGCCAGGGAAAGCAGATCTGCTGGGGAGGAGGACCAGCTCTGTGCATTGGGACGCAGGGACTTTAGAACCCGGCTCTCTATTTAAAGACACTCAGAAAAGATTCTCCACTATTTTGTGTTCTAATATTTCATACCCCTCACTCCTAAGAAGGTCTTTCTGGAGTCTCAGTTAAAATTTAAATTTTAACACTTAATAACCCTTAAGTTCAATTTAAACACACCAGGACCAAGGATTTCCCATTAGAAGCACAGACTTCAGAATTAATTTCCAGACCATCATTCTTTCTAAAGGGCTTATGAATACAAACCTGCATTTCAGTCTTGTTTCCCATGCTTATTTGTGTGACTTTAGGAAAAACCTTTCTAAGCCTTGGACTTGATGCCTACAGAATGACCACAGCTTCCTAAAGTCACAGGACTGCCGTGAAGGTAAAGTTACAAGGCAGGCAGCGTAGTGGGTGGGAGCACACCCTCTGTGTCTTTTTATCTTCTCCTTTTATGTCTTCTGGCCATCTGTGAAATGGGGGATTGCTACTCAGCTGAAGAATGTACAAACTCAGGGCCTTCCCTCAGGGAAGGCAAAGAAATAATTGGAAACACAATAATGATTCAAAAGTTACTGTAGAAAAATAAACTCCTACTGATCACTAATAAATTTCTTTAGAAAAGAATGTCATTGAAGGGACATTTGCTCTGCAGATGATAAAATGTATTCTAAAGCTACAATAATTAAAACAGTATGGTACCAGCAAGGAAATTAGCAGACAGAGCAATGAGGCAGACCTGATTTATTTGAAACTTTAATATACTTTTCAGTATATTTCAGTATATAGAATTTCATATCCTTGTGAGAAAATATGGACTGTTCAGTGAATTACGGTTTGAGCATAACTGGCCAACCCACCAAGGAAATTAATTTAAGCTTTATCCCTGCCTCACACCATACTTTAAAACAACTTCCAGATAGTTAAAC
>NW_012154174.1:3393258-3402289 GCF_000956105.1 Propithecus coquereli
AACCCACCAAGGAAATTAATTTAAGCTTTATCCCTGCCTCACACCATACTTTAAAACAACTTCCAGATAGTTAAACATTAAAATAAAAAATATTAAAATATTAAAGGAAAATAGAGTAATAGTCATATTATCATTGAGCTGCATGTCTGACATCTCTTGTGCTCCATCTCGCACTCTCTCAGCTCCTCATTTTGCTCCAGCTGTTGCCATGACAGTTGGTGCACGAGGGGTGACCTGCCACCTCAGAGACACCACACCTCTATCTCTGCTCCGGACTCCTCTGACGCAGCTCTGCGGGACACCTGAGTGAGCAGCTGATTCTGCCATGCTGGTGTGTGCACAAGCCCGGGAGTGCAAGGGGTCTGCACCCCCTAGGGCAGCCGTTGACCCTTGTGAAATAAAAACCTTCCTCCACCTGCCAGGGATTCAATTCCGAGGCACATTCTAGAAAGTTCCTGGCAGGACCTCAGCAGGACCGAGCCCTCATTTCCCTTGTGTTGTCTTCACCTCTTTCCCTGTTTCACTCTCCCAGCCCCCACTCCTCTTCCCTGAAATCATCCCAGGATGAACTCTGTATGTGAGCCTTTGTCACAGGTTCTGCTTTAGGAGGGACCCAAGCTAAATGGGTGGGTAAGGCTTAAATATGGAACTAAATTGAGAAAATATAAAGAAAAAGGTTGATAGATTCACTTTCTTTAAAATGTCAAATTTCTGTATGTCAAATAACCCATGTACACTTTTCTCTTTCCTTCCTGAGCAATTTAGACTGAAAGCCATTAGGTGGAGCCACGCAAGGTTGGCATCCATGAAAAGTGGAACGGGAGCCGGGTGGTGGGAGGCATACTGGGATGTTGAAGCCTGAACAGGGAAAGGGGGTGCAGTGTGAGTGGCAGAGCCCAAGTGGAGTGAAGGGGCCATGTGCAAGGGAAGGTGACCCATGTGGGGCCCAAGGCAAGGAGGTCATCTGAGGAGTGGGGACAGCCTGGAATGGGGTGCCACAGCCTAGTAAGTTGAGGACGATCCATGAAAGGGGCTGACGCAGCGTGGGTGGTGGAGACCAAACAGGATGAAAAGGGCAGCTACACTGGGGCAGGGGGGTGGTCCCCAGGGCAATGGCAGTGATAGGAGATCAGTTACATATTAGGTTATTAAGTGTGAAATGTCTGATTTTCTTAAGTACTAAGTCTGACAGTTGATATCTTTGACATTTCACTTTGACACTTCCTGTTTTATTTTTATTATGAAGGTACCTCTTCATTCAAATGCACAGTTTGGCTTGTAATTATCTGTCAAATTTTTTTTAGAGCAATTTTTGTGAAACCATGGATAAGTCAAAAATCAAGTTATTTTCAGTACGAGTTCCATCATGGAACAAATGCAATGCAGACAGCTCAAAATATCAACAAAGCATTTGGGAAGGATGTGGCTAATAAATGCACAGTACATCGATGGTTTGAGAAGTTCCATTCTGGTGATTTTCATCTTGAAAATGAGCCACGTGGGCAACCTGAGACCAAGGTGGGTAATGATGAGCTGAAAGCTGTAGTGGAAGTGAATCCATCTCAACCTATGCATGAATTAGCATTGACATTACTATTCCAACAATACTGGACCATTTGAAACAAATCAGCAAGGTAAAGAAACTGGATAGATAGATGGGTTCTGCATGAATTAAACGAGCATCAGAAGAGAAATTGTCATGATATAAAGGTGAACCATTTCTATACCATATTGCTATGTGTGATGAAAAATGGATTCTTTTTGACAATCACATACATTCGGCACAATGGTTGGATAAAGATGAAGTGCTGAAACACAGTCCAAAACCAAATAGTCATCAATAAAAGCTAATGGTGTCTGGTGGTCCAGCACTAGTATTATCCTATTATCTACTATAGCTTCATGAAACCTGGTCAATCCATTACAGCAGATGTCTACTGCAACCAACTGGATGAAATGATGGGATGCTTGTGATTAAACAGCCAAGATTGGTCCATAGAGACAGATCCATCCCCTTGCAAGACAATGCTAAACCACATGTCACACAAACAACTCTGCTTAAACTATAGCAGCTGGACTTGGAAACTCTGTCATCCACTGTGTTCACCAGACCTTGCATCAACTGACTACCACATCTTGCAGGCTTTGGACCACTTCTTGCAAGGAAAAATATTCAATTCTCAACAAGCCGTGGAAAATGCCTTTCATGATTTCATGGCCACTTGACCTCCAGCTTCTTCACTGCTGGAATAAGCAAGCTATTGTTAAGATGTCAAAACTGTGTTGATAGTTTAGGTGCATACTTTAATTTTACTGATTCTTGTTTGAGATATAACAAACTAAACCTTTGATTCAAAATGAGACATTTCATATTTAATGACCTAATACAAGGTATTGATTAAATGACTAAATATATTACAGATGACAGATGGGAATCAGCTTTCTCAGTGTCATAGAAGACACCCATAAAACGGAAACGGAGAAAGCCAAAATATCCCTGTGGTGAATGACCAGAACTAGAGGCATTAGTGTGAATGCTGACATTCCACAATGTCCCCACCCCCACCCTGACTCCTGCTCCACCTTGCACAGATGCCAACCTTGCACATAGATAGATATATAGCAACCACTAAAAATTATTTTTAAAATTCACTCCACTATGGCAACCATTAAAAATTAATCAAATATGATTTAATATGTAATAAATATAGATGTAAGTTGTGAATATACACTGATGTGTTCGTGTCCGCTGAGAGAACCTGGGACCCATGACATCCCAATAGCAATGAGCACACCTAGGACCCAGATCTTGGCTTCTAAATACCATTCTCCACGTAAAGGAACCAGGGCTCCTCGGAGTGCTAGCTGATTCCAGGGCTGAGGAGGAGTACCTTTGTTTGCCAAAAATAAAGAATTGCTCAAAGAATGATGGGGATAAAATCAAAAAGATACAGAAGCCCACTTGAAGGGGCACCTACTGGCCAAATATTGGACAGCTCAAGCATCAAAATAAATAATGTCATCAACAGATCATAATCCATTGCATCAAATAGAAATCCATGAGTTTATACAGATAAAAATATACAAATGAATACATTGAAAGTTCGAAGAGGAACAAGATATTTACACAGTCTCAAAATATCTCTTCATTAAAAATGTATTAATTACAAAGGGAGAAAAGTAACTTTACAGCAGAGAAACCTGGCAGAAGCCACCTTCAAGTGATCAAAGCTTCAGTCTCTAGTAATGAGAGAAATCAAAATTACGTGTGATCTGATGGGATGCAACAAGAACTCAGCATCACTTCTGGTATTTGTGCCAAATACAAATAAGCTGAAGCAAGTCATGAGGAAACATCAGAAAAACACACTGATGGATGTTCAACAAAATAACCGTTCTGTACTCTGCAGCAGTGTCAAGGTCATGAAAGTCAAGGAAAGCCCGAGGAACCGTCCCAGATGAGGGAGAATGAGGAGACGTGACATCTAAATGCAACACGTGATTCTGAACTGGATCTGTCTATCATAGAGGACATTGTTGGGACAATTGGCAAAGGTTGAATGGCATCTGAGGAACTATTGGTACTCGTATACAAGATCAGCTTCCTGATCTCGATGGCCAGATTGTGAGGATGCAGGGGAACATCCTTGCTTGTAGGAGATACGCACCAAGGTGCCCAGGGATGATGGGCTATCAGGTCAAATGGGTCTAGGAAAAAAAACGCCTTTGTACTGGACTTGTGACTTTTCTATAAGCTTGAGGTTATTTTGAAATAAAAATAAGAAACAAAAATCATAAAAAACGTAAAGGACAAACGGGAAAAAATTGCAAAACGTGATAGAAAAAGAGTCACATCTTCAACATATAAATAATGCTTCAAACTGTATTAGAAAAGATATGAATAAACACATGGGAAAAATGGCAAAAGATATGAACAGACAGGGCAGAAAAAATCAAATGTCCAATAAACATAGGGGAAAAGTTTACCTTCTTGAAACCAAAGAAATGCAAAGACGAAAATGAGATACCATAATTTTTGATCCTTCAATTTGCAACAAAATATATTTTTAAATAATATCACATCTCGGCAAGAGTGCGAGGAAACGGTATTTTTACATATTGCTGGTGAATAAGAATTTGCATATTCATTCTGGAGGACAGGTTAGCAATCCACATCAAAAGCCTTAAAATTTTGCAAACCCTTCACACCTGAAAAAAAATTTTTTTGCAAACCCATTGCCCCAGTAAGTTTACTGCCAGGAATGTCTCCTTAGGAAATAGTCACGAATGAATGTTTACAAATATTTATTGCAGAGTTGCTTGTAGAGAGAAACAACTTAATTTCCCTTAACAATAAGGGATCAGATAAATTAACCCCAATACATCCAAACAATAAAATACTACACCAACCATTAAAATTATTTAATCAAATATTATCTAATGACAGCCGTGAATATGAATGTAGTTATATTAGTATTAATATTCAAATCCTGGTAGCTCTGAGATCCCACCTGCCTAACTGAAGTGTTATCACCCCCCTTGGAAAATCTCCCGCAGTTGTCGAGAGATGCTGCAGTTGCCTTGTGTCCTCGGGAGCAAGCGTGGCTGTCCCTCCCGTGGGGGCTGTGAGCTCATCGAGGAGGCACCCTGCAGACGGGGTCATCCCTCTAACTTGGCAGGAACTGCCCCACTTGGGGACAGCTCCCTCGCCCCCATCCCACGTTGCCGCTCATTTCTAGCACTGTCCTGACACCATGTTGGACCCAGACCCTACAGTGGGCCTCCTTGACCTCAGAGTCTTACCATGTCTTTTCTTGACTGCATTCAGCCAATCTGCCCCATCCTTTATCCCATCTGGGCCAAAATCCAATACTTTAGGCCAGACAGGGGTCTCCCCTCTTGTCCCACCCCTATGCTCCAGGAAAAAAATCTTCAAAATCTTTTCCTTCCATCTTTAACCACAAAAAAGAATCCTCCCCTCCCCCTGCATAGACAACTGCTAGGGGTGGGAGAAGAGAATGACCAGGTCAACCCTCTAGAGAGTCAGCCGGTCCCAGCCCTGTCTCAGCCTGGACACACATACAAGGTGAGACCGATGCAAATAAGCAAACATGTGAGCAAACGAATGGGTAAATAAAGTCCCAGAATGACCTGCACTGAGAGATGACTCGTGTTTGTCTCCTAAGGGCGAGATGGTAAGTGACTTGTATTTTTTGTTTGTTAGTTTATGTGTATTTTATAAAATAGCCACATATTTACTGAAATGCAAAATAGCAATTATAAAATATCTGTAAGGTTGAAATAAGAACACCCATAACCTACCCATATACCCACTACCTGGCTGAATAAATCAAATTTGACAACTATTTTAGTTCCCGGTACATCCTGCACAATCCCAGCCCCTTCCCTCCCCACGCGTTAACCACAAACACCACCATCATAATTTCACTGTATATGTTTGTGTCCCTAAAGTGTGACTTTGCATGTCTTTTAATTTCCCATAAATAACATCATACTCTATGTATTCTTCTGAGACTTGCTTTTCTCACTCAGCAGTATGTCCCTGGGATTTATCCATGCATAGCTGTAGGTCTCTCACTCTCCATGCTATGAACGGGCACAGTTTACCCATCTGTTCTGCCGTGACGGGCATTTGGTTGTCCTTTCATCTTATCACCATAATGCCGCAGGGACGTGCCACCCACATCTCCTGGAGCACACGTCCAGGAGGCTGTCTACGTGCTACTCCGAGGGCTGGACTTGCGGAGTCACCGGGTATGAGCATCTCCGACTGTCTGGATAATGCCTCATTGTTTTCCATAATGATGTGACAATTGACCCCCCCCTCAGCAGTGTTCAAGTGTCAAGGCTGGGACCCGTTTAGGAGGTTCAAAATGAGGACTGTTCCCCCATGAAAGGCCCCCTAGGGCAGCCTTCCTTGTCTGTTGGAGTTGCTATCAGGCACATAAAGTAATAGAACGGCACTCCCTTCCTCAATACAAAAGTGACATTTTAGAATAACCTGAATCCTGTCCTAATCTCTCAAGTTGTCATCCTTGTTCCTTGATCTCTCTGGGCTCTCTGAGCTGTGTTCTCGATAGAGAACTTCGCCCTCTGGGCCGGAGAAGCCTCTCTGAAGCACCATGGGAGGAGCCCTGGGATGGACAATAGGAGACCTGGACCACGGGCCAGTCTCTGCTCTCACTCACCATGTGGCCTTGGGCGGGTCAGCCCTCCTCCCGGGGCCTCCACCTCCTTTGGAGTCAACGAAGCAAGGGGATCAGCTGGACAGACCCTGAGTCCCCTTCTGCCTTCGAGGTGCGTGACCAAGTCTCGCCACTGCCTTTGCACCTGCCTGGCAACATCAGCCACAGAGCTGCTTCTCACCAGTGCCACCAGTGCCACCACCCCAACACATCACAAAAGCTGTGCACTGGTTTCCTAGGGCCACGTCTCTATCTGGCCTTGGCCCAGACATGAAAGCTGTGTGGGATCCCTGCAGCCCACCTCCCTGACCTGGTGCCCCTGAGCTGTCTCTTGCCCGGGGCCCTTGGATAGGAGCACCAAAGGAGAACCTTTGTGACTTTCTTCTCTCTAGTTTGTCTTCCTTATTGTGTTAAAGAGTGGAGTCACTAGACCTGGATCTGAATTCTGGCTTACTCTTCCTTTTTGGACTGTGTGACCTTGAGTTAATCACTTAACCTCTCTGATCTTGTTTCCTAGTGTATAAATTGATGACCACAATACCTCCTTCCCCCCAGATTTGTTGTGAGGTTTAAATGAGACCACATACCTGAAGCACTTTACACAGTGCCTGGCACATAGGATGTGCCCAATACATGGTAGTTGCTATTAGAATAGGCTCCCTTGGCACAGGGTATGGAGCCCACCAGGCACTAAGGTTAGCTGAGCTTGGAGAATTCAGCTTGTCCCAATTTGCTCCTGTTTATAGAGAGGAAATTTTTGGAAACCCCAGCCTGCTATCCAGTGTCGAAGAGAACAGAAAATGGTTTCACCCAGTTCCTAAGAGAAGGCAGAGCATCCAGAGAGATGGCAGCAGGGACCAAAGGGAGAATCTCACCTAGGGAGGCCAAGAGTCAGGCAGAAATGCCTGAGGCCCACGTGCTGGCCGAAAGGCATACTACTCCACCCCTTCCAAAGGCTTGATGGCTAATTCAACCAGATTAGGTGGGAGTTTTAGCTCTCAAAAATTCTCCTTGCTCATTGTGTGTCCCTCTCTTAATGCACTGATCGCAGTCAACCATGTATTGACTTGTGTGTGTGTGTGTGTGTGTGTCTGTGTATGTGAACACACCTTGTGGACCCTCATCCCCATTGTATGCAATCACATGAGTACACGGACTGTGTTGGATTCATTCCTGGATCTGCCAGGAGACTAGTCCAGAAGTTGAGTCCACATGAGTGCACTCAACAGGCACAATATGTTCATCAACTAGCAAGTGTGGATTGAACACCTAACTTGCCATGGGCCAGGGGCTTGATAGGTACTCAGAATAGCCCGTGCCCTCAAGAATTCATAATCCAGTGGGGAAGACGGGGCCAAAGTCAATGATGAGAAAACCAGAGTGAAAGCATTCTAGAAAGAAGCATCAGTCCAAGCAAAGAGAAGAGGTTGAGCCATGTGTCCAGTGCGGTGAGTTGGCTGGAGCAGCTGCAGCCTTGGTTACATGAAGACTCTTAATGTGATGAGCCCAAGGAAGTATGCTGGGGCCCACAGGTCATACCAAAAACAAGAGACTTCTCCTGCAGGCAATGGGAAGCTATGCAAGGCTTTGATATGATGAGCCTGTGTTTTAGCACAATCACTTCGGGGCTATCTGAAGGATGATTTGAAAATTAAATATATAAGAGAAGAAAGAAGTAAAACTAATAAAAGGATTGCAAGAGAAAGCTAACAAAAGATTTCAACAGGAGATCAAAAATGCAATGAGAAAAGGATTAAGAAAAAAGATAAAGTTAGAAGATCAATCCAGGAAGCCTAATATATGAATTACAGAAATTCCCAGAAAGATAAAACCAAAGAAATAGAGGGAAGAAAGTCATCCAAGAAATAATTTAGGAAAATTTCCCAAAACTGAAGGTCATGAATTTCTAGACTAAAAGTTCCATCAAGTGCTCAACATAATGGATAAAAATAGGTCTTCACCATAGGACAGCAAGGTCAACTTTCAAATCTATGGTAACCATGAGAAGCAGCCCACAAGCTTCCTAAAAAGAGGGGAGGAAAAAAGATAATATTTAAAAGAATCAGGAAGCAGAATGGCATTGACTTCTTTACATACCTGGAAACCAAAAGATAAGGGTGGAAAGTCTTCACATTTTTAAAAGAATAAAACCCAATCCTGAGTTCTATATCCAACCAAATAATCACGTGTGAGTTTCAGAAAGGCAAAATTTATGCCTGCCATGCATCCTTTCTGAGAAGTTTTGGAGGATGTGCTCTACCAAAACAAAGTTATAAACCACAACAGACGAGGACTGAAGGTGTAGGAAACTCTGATGCAGGAGAGAAGGGAAGGGCGTCCTTGGAAGGTGGTAGAGGGAGGTCCCAGGACGAGACGGTGCCCAGACACGGAATGCGCCAGGCCAGAAGGCTCTCGGGAGACTCTTCAGGACGATGAAGCTAACAGAGTACCTGACACATGTGAAAATGTGGAGAGGAAGCATAAGCAACCGGTAAGTACATAGAAAGGCAAGCAAACAAAGCAACAAGATAGTCATTAGCTCTTGGGAAAACAAAAAGTTGTGCAGGAAAGGAAAACTACAGTATGCCAGGTGGAACTCTTCACACCTTTAAACTCTAAGCATACAAAACTTTGACAGATATAGTATCATATCATCAGCAAATAGTGAGAGTTTGATCTCTTCTGTTCCCATTCGTATGCCTTTAATTCCACTCTCTTGCCTGATTGCTGTGGCCGGGACTTCCAGCACTATGTTGAATAGAAGTGGAGATAGTGGGCGACCTTGTCTGGTTCCAGTTCTAAGTGGGAATGCTTTCAATTTTTCC
>NW_012154174.1:3403699-3431039 GCF_000956105.1 Propithecus coquereli
AGACAGTAGTATGTGTATTACCTGCCCTGACCGGTTCTACTTCCCCAGAGTGCTCAACCCAAGTGTCTCCCTGTGTCCACTTATCAGCAGGCAACTTCCCTCCCAGGAATGGGAGCTATTCAGCCTCAGTAGGGGGAAAGCAGAGAAAATAAATCTGAAAAAAGAGACCTGTGAGACCAAAAGAGAGAAACCTGGTAATTAGTGCTCCAAACAGATAATAAATTCTGAATCTCACAAATACGGCTTTACCGGTGGAGTGTGTAATTGATACCCAGGCCTGGAGAGCCTATCAGATCGCCTTAATCCCACTTTTTGTCTTGTGCATTTTAAATTATTCAGTTCCTTTGAAAACCAGAAATACTGCCTTTGTAGACTCAGACAGCTCGCTCCACGGGGTGCCAATTTAGGATCTCCACAGCCCGTTCAGCCAGAGATGCTGGCCTTGAAGTCTGGAGGTGTGTATCCGGTCAAACCACAGCGACAGGGGCTGGAGCCCAGGCCTGCTCCATTCCGTCTGCATTATGAGGTCCTCCAGAACCCAGCAGCTCCGCAGGGAGGTGGCCATCCGCAGGGCGCCCGGCAGAGTGAGGATGGCGCCAGGACAAGGCAGCAGAATGCTCGGATGGCCTCCCAATCCCGATGCTCCTCACTGCAGGTGGGTGCAAGACTTGGCACTCTATTCATGATGCCATCTGAGCCTCACAGCAGCCCTGTCGGGTAGGCGATACGATTAGATCCATTTCACAGATGAAGAAACAGAGGCTCAGAGAAGCAAAGAAGCCTAAGACTCCACAGCTAAAGGGCAGTAGGGCTGGGATTTGAGCACCAGTCTTCCTGACTCCAAAAGCCACTTTACTGTGCTGCTCTTGGCTTCCTCTGAGCCAGGCTGGGCCATGGGGATTTAAAGAGGACTGAGACCGGGTCATTGCCCTGGAGGAGCACATCTCGTGGGGTAGTTAGACACAGAAACACATGGTTCCAACACACTACAGTGAGCAACTTGATGGCAGGTTTGTGAGCAAGGCCCAGAGAATGATCTGGGGTGAAAGAGATGGGCACGAGGCTGCCCTGCCCCCTCTGATCCAGACCAGACTGGGAACCAGCAGACTGCAGGGCGCAGGACGCTGCCTGCACATCCCTGAAGGCCATGGCCATGCTGGACAAGCCCAGGAGCTCCACCAGACCCAGTGGGTGGAAACCATAGGAAGGCCAGCGGGCTCTGAGGGAAGACAGCTGGCAACCTGAGCTGCCAGGGGCCTCTTTACAAGAGGGCAAGATCCCCCGTGGAGAAGTATTTGTGCCAAAGCCAGACGCACCTTGTCAGAAATGTATCTCGGAGGATTCTTGAGCTGGGGAAGTGGGCGAAGCACTTGTTCTCTGTTCTGTTCTATCTTCTCCTTCCCAGAACATCTACTACCATTTTCAGCCATCTGTAAAATTAAGATGGTAACAGCCTCTGCCCCACCGAGTATTTGGGAGTATTAAATGCGTAAACCAGGGCTCAGAGCGATTAAGCAAATTGCCCAAGGTCACACAGCATGTGCTCAGAGGAACACAGTCCCTTTCACTGGGTGGTCTTCCTTTTAAACCGGCTGGGTCATCCCTTCGTCCACAGAGATCGCACTGTGGTTGGTGAATCTGTCTGTGCTCCCTGGGTAAGGGAGTGGGAGGGCGGTGCTCAAGGTGAGGGAGAAAGAAGATTAGAGTCTGAGCTCTCTGATCCGTAATCACCATTCATGCATGCGGGCCCTGGCCTGAGCCAGCCCTGAGCTCTGAGAATTCTGCAAGCTGGTACTGCAGGAAGTGGGGAAGAGGGCTGGACTTTGAATTCAGAAGACATGGTTTACATCCCACATTTTCCGCTTACTAACTCCATGACCTGGCACACGGGTCTTAGTTGTACACCTGCAAAATGGGGATAATAATTCCCACTCTAAGAAACTTCCAGCGTCCACGTGCACTTCCTATGAACAGTATGTGTGGAAGCCCTCTGTGGGCTAATGCGCTCGGCGAATGTGAAAAGAGGAAGGAAACACTACGCATTGAAATCCTGCTACGCGTCATGTCACACGCAGACCCTGAGATGAAGATTCCGTGCAAGTGACGTGTTACAAAATTGCTCCTGGGACAGCCTGGTAAGGGAGTGGCGGGAGTTAGACAGGGAAGGGAAGAAGCCACGCAACGATACAATTAGAGGTGACGTCCCAGCAAGGCCTAATCCTGCAGGGAGCTCGGTGTGTAGATTATATCTCCGAGTTTGCCCCACCTTGAAGCAAAGAAGCTGGACTTCCATACTCCACCACTGTGATCACCGGCCGTGGGGCACTGTGGGGCACTTCTGGCTCTCAGCACCTCCGAGCACAGAAATTGCTGCAGCCTGAAGGTGTCTGAAGAAGTTCGCAACTGCAGGCTGTTGGGAGAGAAGCCAGGGTTGGGACATACAGAACTCACAAAGGAGATCCGAGAGGATCCAAGGGGATCTGGGCAGACAACTGGCAGCTTCCACTACATTGATCTCCAATGCAAATATTGTCATTTAATTAACGCTCAACTCAGTGAAGGGGTTTTATTAGTCCTGCTTGACAGATGAGGAAACTAAGGCTCATAAAAGTGACTCACTTAAGGCCCCACAGTGCATCAGAGATCAATTCTATCTTTCTCCAAAGTCATGCTCTCATCGATGCCCTTACTGCCCCGTCCCCCGATCCACTCTCCAGATCCCCTGGCGTTGGTCACCTGGCCAGCTTCTCCCTCGCTCTCTCAAGGGCTCCATCCTCCTCTCTGCTTGTTCCATCAACCTCACACAGGGTCCCCGGATCCAGGGACTCCAACAGCAGTGAAGGTTTCCCACGCTGCTGCTTCCAGATTTTTAAAAATAACACTGAAGACACAGTATCAGTGTTGTGATGGTCAAGGTCCTCACTGAAGTGGAAGGAATGGAGACAGTGGCATTGGTGACAGTGGTGGTGACGGCAGTCATTCTGATGGTGTTGATGGACACAGTGACAGTGATAACACTGGTCATGGGCGTGAAAGTGTTGGGATGTGGGGGTGGTGAGAGCAGGGCGGTGGTGGTGATGGAGAGGCTGTGGCTTTGGTTGAGTAGAATTAGTAATGGTGGTGGAGCTTGTGGTGGCCGTGGTGGTAGAGGTGATGATAGTGGCAGTGGTGGAAGTGACGTGGAGGTGACAATGGTGATGGTGATAATAGTTGTGGGCAAGGTAGTGAGGGATTGGTGGTAGTGATGGGCCAGGGAGGTGGTGGAGATGATTATTAGGGTGGCGGAGGTAGAGGTGATGATGGTGATGATGATGATGGCTGTGGCCATGGTAGTACCAACATGGTGGCAGCAGTGGAAGTGATGATGGTGGAGGTGATGATGAGGGCGGTGGTGGTAGAGGTGATGATGGCAATGATGATGATGATGGTCGTGGCCATGGTAGTACCAATGTGGTGGCAGCAGTGGAGGCGATGATGGGGGTGGTGGTAATGGAAACGATGGTGGTGGTAGCGCAGATGACGAGGATGATGGTGGTGGTAGTAATGACAGTAATGGCGGTAGTGTTGGTATGGTGAAGGTGGCTTGATGATGATGGAAATACTGTTTAAGCAGTAGTAATGTTGTTATCACTGGTGATGACAGTGGCTGACCAGGAAGACAGCAGCAGTCAACCCTGCCTTCCTAGATGCATCGGAAAAATGGAGCCCTCTGAGGAGCCAGGTGAGAACGAGAGCGCATTCTCATTCCAACCATGCCATTATGAGGCCAAGGCCGCCACGCACCACCTGCACCCAAGAGCCAGAAGGCTGCAGAGGGGGAAGAGGACGGCAGAGCGAGTCAGACGGTGGAGCAAGTCACTCACACTATATTTCAGGAACAGCGTGTAGCTGCTTGTTAGCAGAGATCTGCTTTCCAACAGCAAATAATAAAATTATGCTTTTTGTGCGGCTAATGAAATGCAAATTGAAGCTGGATGCACATTAATGCAAAGAGTTGAGTATCCATTTAATCAGCTCCTCCCTGCAGGGGCCAATGATAAAAATGACAGAGGAATTGCATTGCTAATTCCGGGCCTGTCACATCTTATACGTCCTTACCTTGTAAAAACCCACTACTCCTGTGTCTGGCACCTGCCTTCAGGGCCCAAGGTTTATGTTGATCAGGATTCTGGGATTCTGGGAGTCCCTTTGGGGAGGAGGGCGGCCAAGCTAGGGAAGGGGAAGGCTGGAGAGAGTAGAATGAAAAGATGGGACCTTTCCTGTATTCCCAAAATAGACTGTGACGACCCCTCCTGCGTGCCCCCACCAGGCTAGCCTCTGTGTTACGGGGGTGGACGGAACGATGCTCAGACTTTTTCTTCCCGTGGTAGAACTCGGAGAGCAGTGGCATCACACCGACAGCTAGCATATGTCGCTGTTTACTCCGTGCCAGGTGCTCTGCTAAGTAACTCACCTGCCTCTGTTCATCCAATCAGCGTCCATGAGGTGGGAACTGTTCCTCCTGGTTACAGAAGAGGAAACTGAGACCCAGAGAGGTGAAGTGCTTGCCAAAGGGACACATGGCCAGGAAGGGATTTGAACCCAGGCAGTGTGACTCTGAAGGCCACATTCTAAACTAGAACATTATACTGTTTGCCTGGAAGAAAATGACACCTATGGAAATATTCTAGGACATACCACCTGGTGCACGGAGTCCGGCGATGAGAGGAGCTTCAGGGAGGGAGAGGTGGTCAGGGGCCCGGCTGAGGAGAGGAGATCAGTTCTGGGGAGCAGAGCACGGCAAGGATCTGCCTAATAGGAAGGGGGCTGGATGTCGTCTCTGTGCGCCTCCCAGTCCTGCCCAAACGGACTTTGGGGCAGAGGAAGCAACGCAGCCTGTCTGGAGGGAGCAGAGGCCGGAGCCCTCGATCAGGAAGCCTTGAACGCCAGGCTGGGGAGGGAGGACCTGCCCACCAGTGTGGCTGGCTATGCCCTCGGTAAGCCCAGGAGAAAGAAAATCCATGTTGATCTGCAAGTCAGTGGTTCCAGGGACAGCGAGGAAGACAGATCCAAGGGGACAGGTCTGGGAGTAGAAGGAGCAGAGTGGACCTGGGCTGGAGGGGGTCCACCTGGGTATGTCCCATCTGGGCCACCACTCTGTCTTGCCAGAGGCACCCAAGGACAGCAGGAGAGTGCTTGGGCCTTGGGGTCCTCTTCTCCTCCCTCTCCCAGTACCAACGGCAGATTTGATGGGTTCTAAGGGGTCCCAGTGCATTCTTGTGAGTACGCCCAAGTGACAGTGGTGACAAGGGGGTCCTTAACCCTCCGTAATAGCTCTGAGACAGGGGTGGGGGCAGGCATGCTGATGAGTGGCACATGCTGCTTCTGCAGAGCCTCGGCCATGACAACCATCGTCAGGGCTCTGATCCAACCTAACAGGGTCCTTCCGGCCGTCACACCGTCACTCCACTGCTTGGGCAAGATTCACCTCTCATCCTGGCCTCTGACGGGACACAAGCGAGGAGATGCGAGATCCCAGCTATGCTATACACAAGCCCCCTGGCCTGTCTGCCCCACCAGCTAGAGGGGAGATGTCAGGTCCTCTGAGCCACCTCTGCAGCCCACCCCGACTGTGGCCACACTGATGCCACTCACCGCAGGGAGTCACCATGCTCCTATTTCTACCACTTATTGAGCACCTACTATGTGCCAGGCACTGAACAGAGAGCTGTGCACTCAGCATTCTATTGAATCATCACAACAGCAATCCTTTCAGATAGGAGCTGCTATTGTCCCCATTATACAGGTGTGGAAACAGAGGCCTCCAAGCTCACCGAGAATGTGATTCTATTAACTCCAAAGATCTGTGCTCTGTCATGCTGTACCCAGCCATGGACACACCCTGAGGTCAGCTCACTGACCTCATGAGTTTATCTGGGGCAATTGTCCTTCAAAAGACTGAATATCTCACATGCGTGCAGCATCTTGCAGCTTAAAATACAGCTTAAAACCCAAAGCGCAGAGTGGTATGTTCACTGCGCTACCATTGGTGCAGAAGGAGAGAAATGAATGTATGTTTGTGGTTGCTTTAGTGTGAACTCCTTGAAAAGAAACCCTCAGGACATAGGAAATGCATAGCAGTGTCTAGCAAGAGGGAAAGGAATGGACAGATGGGGACAGAGGTGGGTAGAGGGAGAGTTTCATTCTATGATCCGAACATTTAGTGTTTACTTTTGAATATGTAAATACATCAGCTATTCAAAAAATCAAACAGAGTTTTTAACTAAAAAGTTAAACATGCTTTCAAATGCATCAGCCCATCGGTGGCTCGCAATAAGACCATGAAGCAGGCATTTCACAGAGAAGGGGCCTGAAGCTCAGAAGGTTGGCTTGGGCTGTGGCTCGCACAGCTGGCAGAGCAGGATGGGCCCCACCACCCATCCCCTCCTTCCGCAGCACTGGCTCTCCAGCCTGGTGCCACCTCCATGCTCGTCACCCCCACTACTGCCGCCATGTTGATACCACTGTGACCACGCCATTATTAGCACCATAACCACCATCACCTCCACTTCCACCAGTATAACCATCTCCGCCACACCCGGATCATCATTCCTGCCAATTGCATCACCATTGCCATCATAACCATCACCTCCACCACCTCCACCAGGACAAAACCACCTGGCCAAGAATTTGCAATGTATGCGCCTGAGAGCCGTAAGACAGAGGTGGGTGTCGAGCTGTGGAACAAGGCAGATGAGTAAGGGAGACAAGTTTTCATAGATGTTTAGAGCTGGGGCTTCTCTACTAACAAATATTATTCTAGATCCTGGGCTGGGATGGGGTTGGGGGGCATACAGATGAATGAGACAGGCCTCCCCAGTCTGTTGGGAGAGGCCAACGTAAGAGCAAAAAGTATAAAAGAAGGGAGAGGGAGAAGGACATTGGGGCTACCAGGGGCAGGGGGTTTACCAGACGGGTCAGTGGGGAAGAAACTTCCAGAAAAAAGAACGAGCTTCCCTTCACTGGGATTTTTCCAGAACAGGTCTACACATAAGCAATCTACTATGTATGCAAGTGGTCGATTCTAAAGCAACATTGTCCAATAGAACATTCTACGGGGACGGAAATGTTCTCTGTCTGTACTGTCCCCCACAACAGCCACAAGCTGTGTGTCTACGGAGCACCTGAAACGCCACTGGTGCAACTGAGGAACTGAATGTTTAAACATTGTAAGTTTTCAACCATTTAAATTTAAATAGCCACATGTGACTCATGGCTACCGCATCAGATGAGGCAGCTTCAAAGTTTCCAGAAGAATGAAGGTGTCACCCAGTAGTCACTTGTTGGCCGTGTCAAAAGAGGAAGAAATCTCCGAGGATGGAGGCTAGTCAAGGGGAGAAAGTTAGCACTGGTGAACTTGTAGACATCAAGCCAAGGTTAGGGTCAAGCTGACCTCATCCGCCCACCGGCCCATGGCTGAACATGGGCCGTCTGGTTTCCCCCAAGCCCAGGACGGTGGCTCCCCCTGAAATCATCACTGAGCCGAGTTTGGGGTGGCCTGAATTGTCCTTGTTTGGGGCTGTTTGTTTTGAGTGGTGTCATTATTTTATTTTTAAATTACCTATAATGCACCCTTTAAAAATTCCCTAATTACAGATAGGATAAATACATAATTGCAGACTTTTAAAAAGCACATATTATTTACTCAATACTCCATAATTACGGTCTTTTCCATGAAATGTATTATTTCCTGGATGGTCCATAATCGCTCCTTTGATGCCGGCTGGGGAAGGCCGAATTGTTCCTCAGATTCAGTTCACGGGTCACTCGTCCCAGCCCATCAGGCAGTTTATGAGCCATCGCTGCTGGCTGCGGGAGCCCTGCGGGCCATCGCCCGCGGAAACGCAGGGCTTGGTTACCATACAGGCAGGTCACTGCCGCCGTGGGCACTGGGCTGGCCAAAGACAGGTGGGATTTGGGATTTGAGGTGGGGGCTCTCCCATTTGTCTCGTGATGCTTCCGGGGACAAGTGGAATGGCTCACTGGTCATGAGCTCAGGCTCACGGTTGGCCGGCCTGCTGTGTATCCCCAGTGCCATCCCTCGCTGACCCTGCGATCTTGGACACCCATCTTGGTTTGGGTTGTATCAAAAGCAGCCCCTGAAGCCAGAATTTGGGTGAAGTGATCCCAAGAAGTCCAGATGAGGATTCAGGAAAGTAAGACAGGGAAGAGGGAAAAGCCACACGAGTGTGGTTGTGAGCAGGTGACTGCTGTGCACACCTCAAGAAACTGTAGAACACACTAGGAATTGTCCCCCTGTGGCCAAGGAAGCTGGGGTGTTTATCCGTACACTCCCATCCCGCATTTGTTAAGGGGTGTCGCTCTGGGCATTAACTCCGGCACCCCCAAGCCGCCCTGCACACAGGCAGCTTGATGCAGGAAGCCATCGGCACGTACAGCCACCGTCCACCAAGGCCACAGGTGACCTCCAGGAAGGACCAAAGGGCTATGGGCAGGGCACCGGTAGTATCTGCTAAGGCACGTTACTTACCTTCTCTCTGCCTCAGCCTTCTCATCTGCAAATAAAGATAAAAACCGTACCTGCCTCTTGAATTATGGGGAAGAAAAAGCGAACTTGAATAAACGGAAGTCGCTACTATGATGCATGATCGTGGACAAGGACTTAGTTCAGCCCCCGGACTGCTCTGCTCCGGGCCCCCATCCAAGCCATCTTTGGCTGACCAAAAGGCAGCCAGCACCAGCCCAGAGAGGCATCTAGGACTAACGAAAAAAACTTATATTAGGGCCTGCAAAACACAACCTGGCACGAGGGCACATCCTTTGCCAATGACTGTGTCGCCACACCTGTTGCCCCGAGTCAGACATTGGTGGCTGACACATCATTCCACCCTACTTCTTTCTCACTATGGACCCCCAGGTTGGTCCAACTATGAGTGATTTCAGGAGAATGAAGCTGGGTTAGGCTCAGCCAAGAATAGTAATTTCATTCTCCTCTCCCCAAGTATTAATAGTTAGTTTAGGCAATAGACCCATTTCTAGCCAATGAGATGCCAAGAAAGTCATGTGAGAAAGTTTTCCTCTCCCTCAGAAGAAGAGATATTCTCTCTTCTGGCTTTGGACAGTGTTGTATGAGGAGTGATGCTTGGTGCAGCTGCAGCCATCTTGCACCAGGAGGTCGCAAGCCTAAGGATAAAATCAACACATTGACAACGGCAAATCGGACAATGGAAAAAACCCAATGCCTCGCTTACATCACTGAGCCCCTAAACTGATGAGCCCCAGAACCATCCTAGCTCTGGTATAAAGAACAGTCAACACTAATGGAGTATTTACCATGCGCCAGGCACTGTTCTAAGCACATTGCCTTTGTTAACCCATTCAATCCTCGCAAGAGTCCAGTTAGGAAGGTGCTATTGGTAGCCCCATTTACAGATGTGAAACTGAGGCCCGGAGAGGTTAAGTAACTGGCCTAAGGTCAAACAGCTAGCAAGGATTTCATCTCAGGCAGTCCGGCTTTGGGCTCTGAACTCTTTCTTAGCTACTAGACTCTACTATCACTCTACTGTTCTTGTGATGTGCAACAGCAAACCTCCTTACTCTTTAAGCCACTTTGACTTGGTTCTTCTGTTACACATAGCTGGAAGTACACTAATTGATAGAGCTCATTGGGATGAGCAAAAAAACAAACTTTAAAATTAAAGCGGCCTATAAAAGTCCCAGATATGTGTCAAGAAAACAATAACCAGGAGTTCATGCCTCATACACTCCACTGGCAGGACCCTCCCCTTGTGATGTTAACGTGAGTGACAAAGCACTACTGTCACTATTAGTCCAGCTACACTATGAGTCAAAACCTGTGCCCAGCACTTTTGTCGACCATCTTATTTAATTCTCAAGCTGACTCTGCAAGGCAGACACTAACTCCCTCGCGTACAAATTAAGAGGTCATAATAATACTATCTAGCATGTATTGAGCTCTGCTCCGTGCCAGCCATCGGGCTAAGCACTTCTCCTGCCTTTTCTCACTTAAACTTCACAACAATCCAATAAGGTCACCATCATTCTACAAATGAAGAAATCAAGGCTCAGAGAAGCTAAGTCTGATGCCCAAGGTCACAGGATGATGGAGAGAGCCCAGAATCAAACTCGACCTCCCTGACTCCCAGCTAGGCTGGGGATCCGCAAGAGGGAAGAAAGGCACACCCGGAGAACCAGCAGGGGACCAAGTGCTGTGGCCAGTCTGGTGGCCAGCAGCTACAAGGAGGAAGGAGGACTTGATACCAACACGAGCTGCCAATAGTGGGCGGGGCCACCTGCTACAGGGCTGAGCTCCCCATCACCGGACGTGTTCAATCAGAGGCTGGGTGAGGATTTGAGCCATGGACAGGAGGGTCTTCAAGACCCCATCTACCTCTATGAGTCAGAAACTTTAAGATTCTAATATTCTGTAGCCCCATGTCCAAACTCCCTCCAAAACCATGGAGGTCTTGTAGCCTATATATTTCCTCCTTGCTCAAGAGGGAGGCCACAGAAGGAGCACTGGACCAGGAGTCCAAAAGTCTGGGACTTGCCACTATGCTGTTTGCTTGCTCAGAACTCCAGACCACTTGGTGAGGGCTTACTAAGTGCCAGGCTGGGGCAGTGCAAAGCATGGCTTTCTCCTGGTACAACAAGGCACAGGCGTGTGCACGAATGTCGAGGAGCTCACCATTTAAACACCAGCCTACCTGCAAACTCATCTGCCGGATAGTGAGCCATCCCCAACCCTATCTGGGCCTTCTGGCTTGTGAGAGCTGTTCAGGGACAGGGAACAGACATGTCGGGCTTTGCTACTCCTCAGGAGGAATTTTGAGACAATTCTCTATTCCAGCCTCAGTTTTCTCCTCTGTAAAATGGGGGAGTAAATAAAAATTCCTAAGATCACTTCCAGTTCTGGAGTGGAGGAAGCTGGAGGTGTAAGCAGGGTTGCCATGTGGGTCCCAGCCTTTGTTAGAGGGTGCGTTCTTCCCTGGCTTCCGAGAGTTTACACCGGAAAATGAGGAATCATGGGATGCCTATCCCTGGCTTCGTTCATCCTTTATACTCACAAGTGGTCTCCACGACTCACCCAGGAAAATGAGCTTTAAGGGATCTGGCTGTCCCTTCAGCTCCTTCACTCTGTCCCTCAGGAAGGCACCATGGACACAGACCAACCCAAATGAGGGTCCCCAGCCCTGCCCTTAGTGGCTGTGCAGCCTTGGGCAAGTCCTTCTTAGGGCCTGCTTTGGTGCTGGCCGGGCAGGGGTGGCATCCCAGCCCCAGAGGCATGGTTCCTGCAGTGGGGTGGGAGGCCCAGCTGGGATGCAGCCAGGTTCTCAGGCCAGATAAAGGACAGAGGAGGGTTCAAGGCAGAGCTGTGTAAGCAGTTAGGAAGGTGGCCTGTGACAGTGACAATGAGTACAGCCCACTCTTCTGATCTGATGCCCAAGAAATGGCACTTGGCCCAGGAGAGTGTGCGCCACCTGACAATCAGGACGCTGCCGGTTCCCCCTCCCCCACCCGCTTCCCCCACTTCATGGCTCAACTTCAAGGTGTCAGCTCCCCTGTCAGGCCCCCGCCCCATCCCAGCCTGCAGGGCCCCTCCAATCCAAGCTCCTGGTAGGGAGCCACCTGCCCCACACAGCACGCAGGCACCTGCGGAGGAAGCAGAGGAGGGTGGGCCGTGTCCGCCCCATCTCCCCAGCCCGACCACAAAGGCGCGTCCCTCCCAGTGAGCTGAAGGCAGGGCCTCCTGCCTCACTCAGGGCCCTGCCTTGGCCTAGGGGCGGACACCTGGCTGCTGTTGCCTTGGACCCCTGCAGGGACATCCCAGGATCCCTGCCCAAGAGCTTCCAATGACCCCATGACCAGACAAGCCCATTTCCTGGCAGGGCTGCTGGCCAGGTAGCATCATTAACGATCATTCCTCTTGGGCAAAGGTCCGTCATGAACACATGGCCAAAGCCCTTCCAGAAGTCCCTCGGGGGGTGCTGGGAAAGGAGGTTCTGACTCCTCATCTACATAATTAAGGATGGGGCCAGGGTTCTCCAAGACCCCTGCCAGGGCTAATCTAACTGCGTAAAGACCTGTGAGCCCTGCGCAGGGACAGTCCAACCCCAAGTCCCATTTCCAAACAAGTCCACCAACTCAAGGCCCTCTAACAATGGGCGTGGGGGCTCCGGTGAAAGAGGCTGAGCTGCAGCCGGGAGGGGGATCGGCCTAGGGAGTTGGGGGCCTGGGTTCGCCCATCACAGCCACTCGCTCGCTGTCTGTGAACTTGTGTCCCCGTTAGGGCCTCCAAACACCTGTGTCTTGGACCAAATAGAGGTCAATGCTTAGTGTCAGATCAGTCTCCATAAACCCCACGTGGAAGTGCAGTGAACACGGCAGAACCCGCACTGGAGCTGGGGGCAGGGTGGGCAGCAGGGCCTCAGGGCCCCTCCTTACTCCCTCTTCTCCCCTGAACCCCTTCACGCACTTGGGGAAATCTTGGAGGGTGTGACAGAGCCGTCAGCAGTCCTGTGTCACCTCAGCCTGCTGCAAGGTCACCAGTAGATGCCTCCCGGTGGTGCCAAGGTCTTCCGGCTTCTCCAAAGTGAGGGGTGGTCTGGGCTGTGTGCGTAGCAGGGGAGGGTGCCAGGGAGTTAATGCACCCCAGGAACACCTTTACCGAGGGAGAGAGGAGAAGCGGCGGAGGACGGCCTGGGCCTCCTCCCCCACACGTCCTCTCTGGGGCCCACAGACAAGGGGACCGAGCCTCGGTTGCCCCCTAGTGCATGGACACACTGCTCCTGGCAGCTGTGGTGTGGCGGGTGGCCTGGCTCCACTGGTCAGAGGCAGCTGCCTGGAGTTTGGAATCTGAACTGAGGACACACGAAAAAGCAGGGTAATAGAGTCTCCACTCTGGCAACGGCTGCAGCAGCTGCACAAACGTGCTGTTTCCAGGGGCCACCGTGGCCTCGAGGCCCACAGACCTGTCCAGTGTCCCAGCCTGGCAGGTCCTCCGAGACAGCCCTTGTGGCATGATTGAGGCTGTGATCCTGCCTGCCACCCGGGCCCCCAGCCTACTGCCTGAACTTGGTTCTTCTGGTTTCCTGCAATTCCGTGAGCACCCGCTACCCTTCCGATAAATCGTCTACTGACATCGGCCAGAGGCCACCTCTGTAGCTGAGCGCTGAAACCTCCAGCCAGTAAACACGCAGGGAGCGGAGCAAGGACTGCAGGGCCCCCAGGTCTCGTTCTGGATCCAACAATCCAGGGTCGCAAATCACAGGAAGAGGACAGCTCTGGAGAGAGGCAGAGAGAAGGGACAGAAAAAGGGAGATGCTGGGGTCAGTTCGACAGCCGCCAAGGGCCTAATCCGCTCGAAGGAAGCAGCAGCCCTGCCTGCGAGGACGCCCATCCCAGCAGGGAGGTGGGCATGAAGGCGAATGATCCAACAGGCCCGGCCTCTGGCGCAAAGCCAGAGGGAACACAAGGCTTAGGAGAGGGTGGGGACAGGGATCAGGGAGGGCTTCCCGGAGAGCCAGTGCTCCAATGGGGTGAAATGAAAACAAAAAGAAGAAAGGGGGAGGGAACGAGAGTGGCTGATGCCTGGCAGCCATGAGCCGGCTGGCCCAGAGCCCATCAACGGACAAACCACTGCCGGTGCCTGCTCCCACTATAAACCTGGGAGGCAGACAGGGGGCGCTCTGGAGAGATCCCTGCTCCCTGGGGAGGGCCCCAAGTTTGCCACCAGCTTGTAGGAAATAAAAACATGTCTGTTTGCGTGGGCAGGGATATGCAGGTCTGCATACAGCCACATATACCAAGGAAGGGCACAGAGCAAAAATGGCAATTGGCTGCAGAAAGGTCTTTGCAATGACGATTTGTGACTAGGACAGGACTCAGCCCTGTCTTCAAGGTAGGAGCTTCCGGGAAGAGACCTACCCAGCCCAGGCCAAGGCCACCTCTCTTAGGAGCTGGGTTCCTTTCTCGCGTCGCTGCTCTTAGCAGCAGGCAGGAACGACAGTGTAGGAGAGCAGGAAAGCCCCGGCTTCGGAGGCAGACAAACCACCGGCCAGCCAGCCTGAGCTTTTCCAAACCATTTGGGTGGCCTCAGGAGAAATGCTTCCCCTATCTGGGCCTCAGTTTCCCCGCATGTACAATGAGGTTAGCCTAGATCCGCGATGGCAGACAGTTGTCACTGTATATGCCAAACCTAACCAATCAATCGTGGCTTCCTGGAGCACTCGGATGAGAAAGATCCTGGGCTTAGCAGAGATTGATTAGTGATGTCTGCCATAGGCAAGAGTGGGAGTGGAGGTGGCACGTATGCTCCTCCATCTTTTGCCTCTTGAGCCCTGACACCTGGTGAGTCTCTGATCTCATCGCCTGCATTTGCACTGGGCTCCAGCCCGTGGTGTGCTGGAGGCAGCTCCCACCCACTCACAAGAGCCAGCTATGCTCATCTCGCCCCCACTCTGCCCGCAGTGATGTCACACTGGTATCTCGGAGTTGGCCATGATCAGAGTGTTTACAGCATGGAAATTGGCAAAAGCTACAAATCAGTACTTTTTTCCCCAAAAAAACGGTAAAAAATTGGGAACAAAACAACAACCCCAACCCGCCCCAAAACAAGCCAAGCCGGGCGGGGAAGGGAAACCAAGCAACCCCCTCAAGCCCGAAAACCAAGGGGAAAAACTGGCCCCTGGAGAGTGGCCGGTGCCTGCAGATGCAAGAGTCCAGACTATTCTATCAGAGACTCAACTCCTGCCACCTACCTTATTCACCCTCCTCATCACCACCCCTGCTTCATGGCCCCCATTCAGGCGCCCAACCCCATCTACATTGGCACCATTAACGCCCTCTTCCTCCAGGAAGCCTTCTCAGACTCCATTAGTTCACAATGACTCCCCATACTCTGAGCTCGCGTTTCACTGTCTGTGTTTGTTGGTTCTAGGAGGAAAACCGTCTTCCTGGGACAGCTCCTCAGCTCAAGGCTGGCATCGCCTCCTTCCCTGGCACCCCCAGTCAGGGCCCCACAGAGGCCTGGCTATGGACTAGACATCCAGGGAGGCGCCGGCTGAGTTGACCACTGCCTGGGGCACAGTCCTGAAATGCCCGAAGCCGTCATCCCTACCAACCCAGCATTGTCTAGATGGGGAAACTGAGGCCCAGAGCAACATGTCACTGCCTGGGCAGCCGAGCTAACTCCAGAGCCTGAGTCTGCAGATTCCC
Organism: Propithecus coquereli; assembly: GCF_000956105.1. Lineage (NCBI taxonomy): Eukaryota > Metazoa > Chordata > Mammalia > Primates > Indriidae > Propithecus > Propithecus coquereli. The sequence continues at coordinate 3,418,937 of NW_012154174.1, forward strand.
ACCACGCTGCCCCTGGAGCTACAGAAGCAGAGACCAAAACCCACTGAGGGCAAGAGATTTACTCAAGGTCACAGAGCAACCCAGGAGCAGAGCCAGGACAGAAACCCAGATGCCCAGCCTCCCTCTGCACCAGCACCCCGGCCTCTCCCTCCCCGTCACCCTGGCCTACCTAACCCTGCACATCCAGGGCAGGCTCTGGGGCACCCCTTGCTCCACCTCCAGGGTCGGACAACAGCAGACACAGGGTCACTCCAGCAACCCCGGGGGCCATGGCTCCTAAACCCACAGGGGCCCCTCTCTCCAGCAGGCGGGAAGGCCCAGCCAAGAGACCCAGGCTGCATTTGGGGCCATCTCTTCCCACCCTTCTCTCCTCAGGCTGCTGCTTAACATGCACACGGGAACCTCTACGCTGAGCGTATAGATTTCTCTTTGTCTTTGGTGGTAATTATTAGCTGTCTCAGCGGGTGAATGCAGGCAGAAACAAAGGCAGCAAGGGTTGTAAAACCTTTTATCTCGATCAGGCCGCATTATTTGATAAGGTGCTAAGCTAATAGCAACGCATGTCAAATTGTGTTTAGACAGATCGAGGGGCTGGGAATGGAGGGTATATTTGTCTCTGGAAACCTGCACCTGGAAGGATGAAAAGAAAGACGCACTGATATTCGCAGCCCGTGCAGAATGCAGACAGCTCAGCCTTGGAGCTCCTGGCACAGAGACTCCCTGGATAGGGGCACAATGAGAGGCTGAGGAGGGAGACAGTGGGCCCACATGGTGCCCGTTCCCACTCAAGCCCACCCGCAAGGCCTTTGCCCTGAGGCCCACAGGTCCCCACGGGGGTCAACAGCAAAGGTGGGTTTCGAATCTGGGTTCCCTGGCTCTTTTACCTCAAGCATTTATTAAGCCCCAAATGTTTAAATCTGTCCTGTGTGTAAACATTGATTCTTGCAGATAGAGTCACTACCCACAGGAAGTGGCATGACCCATATAGAATTATTAATAGTATTAAATCATGTGCAGCCCCAAGGTGAGGCCCCCAAAGGGCCAGAAAAGTCAAGGAAGGCTTCCTGGAGGAGGTGGGATTTCAACTGGGCCTTGCAGGATGAGAAGAGTTTAGAGCAAGAACCCAGGAAGAGGCACCCCTCACCAGCAAGCTCCGAACCCCTTACTGTGAGCTCCAGGTGGATGTTGGGCTGTCTCCCAGGACCCTGCAGGCACTTTCTGCAGTCTGCCTTTCCCAGCCCCTGGGACAGGATCTCACCCCACCTCCAAATCCCAGAGCACATCCATGGTTGGCCCATCTGTGCCCTCTGTGGGTGGCAAGGTGATATTAGAACAATATAAGAAGGGAAGAATACAGATGCTACAAGGTTATCAAAGCCTCAGGAAAACACATGCCTTTTGAGCCAGTGGCTTTATGTCTAGGAATAGTCCCTAAGGCCATAATTAAGAATGTATGCAGCTATTGGGCTAGAAGGACATCCCCTGCAGGATTGTTTATAACAGCATAAAAATGGACACAACCTTCCATGTCCAGCTATGCAGAATCAGTTTAGAGAAATATTTAGGACATTCACACGGAGTCATTAAAAAGTCACCATTGCTCAGTCTTAGCTGGGGCTCTGCCCTGAGCAGCCCCAGGGCCCAAATGCAGGTAGACTCCAGTGCCGGGAAGTGAGAGGAGGAAGGAAGGAAGCCAATACCAGGTGTGTTTTCAAGCCAGCTACCACAGTGGGATTAGAGCTCAACCCCTCTGGGGAAACTCAAAGTCACCCCGCCCAAGGCATGAGGGAGCTAGGGTATCTGTACCCCCACTCTCATTCATTGGCTGAGGGCTGCTGAGGCTGGGGCACAGAGAGCACAGGGGCCCCGGCTCCTCCAGCCTGCCACAGGCAGACTCCTAGGCAACCAAACGCAGGTGCCAGCAGGTGGAATTGGGACCAGAGGAGCACTGAGTGGCAGGGCCAAGCGGAGGTGGGCAGGGCACTGCTGCTGTCTGCTACAATCTGTGTTTCCTCCCCTGCAGCCCTCCAGCTGGGAAAAGCCAGGCTAAATGAAGACAAACTTGTTTCTTTACTTCGGACACCTCTTGACATACTAATGGGCACTGGTGTATTTCCAAGAGCGTTTCAGTGAATCTATTCGACTGTATGCTGAATGCATTCGACTCTACGCCTGCCCTGATTTTTTCTTTTATCTCCCTAGGTACATCTATCAGGGTCTCGCAGCACACAGTGCTGTCCAGAGCACGGTTTGGGAAATGCTGTCATAGCTGCCTTCTCATTAGCACGGAAAGGCAGACAAGGTAGCTTCTTATGGCAGCTGGCCCAAGGTGCTCCTGTTTTCTTAACACAGGTAAAAAGAGAGTGAGCAGCAATTTCTCATCTCGGCTCTGACCCTAGAGAAGCTTTCTCACCCACGGAGGCACATACGACAGCATTGAAAGCAGCCCGCTGCAATCTCGCACACACACACACACACACACACACACACGCACCAAAGTAGAAGCAATCAAAAAGTCCATCACAAGGGGATGGCTAAATAAACTCTGATGTGTCCATGCAGAGGACTTCTGCCCAGCAGGTAGAGCAAATGAGCTAGAGCTCTAAGTACTGACATTGAGAGAACCCGAGACTAATAGCTCGGTGACAAAATCAAAGCGTAGAACAACACATGCACGATGTTACCATTTGTATTAAAAAAAAAATCCAAACACACTAAAAATAAAACCATGCATCTCTCTATATACAGATATAAATGTGTGTGCACTTAAAAAAAAGAATAGCAACGCTATACATCAAATTATAACTGTGGTTACTTCTGGAAAAGGGAAGCCCTGGTTGAGGGTGGGGGTAGATTTTAGCTTGATCTGTATCGTTTGAATTTTTCTAACGAGAATGTGTTCCTACGTTACGTGTGTAATTGAAAAGAAACGAAAATGTTTTCAAGAAGAAAAAGGAAAAGCCTGGTGGTATATCCACCAAAATACCAAAATATTTACAAGGTTTATCTCTGAGTGCAGGGATTATGGGTGTTTTTAATTTTCTTGTTTGCTTATCTGTATTTTTAAATTTTCTACAAAGAGCATGCATTGTTTTTGTAATAAGAAGGAAAAAAACATAATTTCTAATTAAATATCCACTACACAACCTCCTCCTCTCCTGAGCCGTTTGGATTTCGCCTCCAGCTTCCTAGACGTTGCAATCTGAATTGGACACCCCAAGGGCAAAGGGGCTGACCCCCTCAGGGCCAGCTCTGTTATTCTCTCTCTGTGTGACTTCAGGCCCCTTGACACCCTCTCTGGGCCTGGGTTTCCTCCCCCATCCAGTGACAATCGTAAAACGTGCCCCATCTTCCTCACATTACGGCCCCGGGAGACAAAAGCTTTTTGTGCAGTGCCCATGCTTGTATACAGGTCTCAATTCTGATGGGCGCAGAAGGAAGAAGGGCCTGACCAGGAGCCATGGCCGTCTGGCCAAGCCCAAGGACCCCAGACCCCATGCAGGGGGCTGTGGGTCAGCTCCAGGGAGCCAGCAGGAATTTGAAGTCGGGCTGCTCTCAGAAACGTGCAAGATGCAAATCACACACGTGAGCGGCGCCCGGCTGGAGGAACTGTGTCTCCCTCCGAGCAGGGCTCTGAGTGTCAGATTTTCCACTCTGTTTCTCTGTAGCATGTTCTGCACATCCCAGCGCTAAAAATAACTGTGGCGTGTGAGTGGGGGAGCGGCCCCAGAGTGGCTGCAAGAGCCATGGGGCGGTTTGGCACGCCAACCTCCCTTCATCTGGGCAGCACAGGCCCCAGCTGCAGAGGTTGGGGTCTGGCCCCACCACACAAACCCCTCTCCACTTTCCTCCCACCCTCGTTCCTCCTCTCGTGACCCCAGGGACCCTCGAGGCTGGCAGCTCTGGAAATCACAGGGGGATGGAGAAGCCCTAGAGAGGTCAGCACATCCACCCCTGGGCGGGCACAGTCACCCCTAAGTTCTTACAGACAACAGAGAAAATCCTCCAGACCCAGGACCTGTCACTGAAGTCTCATCTGTTGAATGGACCACTGTCTTCACTACTTGGAATGTCATTCCTTGAGTCTAGCTGGAATCTCTGCTGCTGTTGCAAAAGTCCGGTTCCTGTTGTTCTCCCCCTAGGGAGAAGAGAGAATTGCCTATCCCAAGTTCAAATCAAACTGAACATAGGGGCAGATGTGTGGACGGGTGGCACCTACGGACCTGAGGGCCTGGGACTCCCACACCAAAGCAAGAAGGAGTCACGTGCCCCTCCCCAACTGGAGCGAAACTCCAGCCAAGCCAGCCTGTCGCCAGGCATCAAAATGCCTTTCCCGCTTCAACGCTCATCGGAGCCCTGCTGTCGCCAGTCCAACGAGGAGGCTGCACTGCTCGGGGCTGGGGAGAGAGTCAGGAGACACGGCGGCCCAAGATGACATTCCGCCCTCAGAGGGCTTAGGGCTGAGTTTGCGGCTCAAGGCTTGTGCATGGAAGGAAACTCAAACTGTATCACCCAATAACAGAGGGGGGCGTGGCCCGCACGGCCCGGGGTGCAGGGGTTGGGAGTGTCCCTGGAGGAACGAGGATCTGAGCTAAATGGGGGAGTTGAGAGGTCTGAGCAAAAACAGGGTGGGGTGAGGCCATGGGTTCTGTGGCCACAGGACTGCTGAGGACAATGACGCTTTGGGGATTTGAAGGAGATGAAACAGAAAACAGGGTTGAGATCCAATTACAAAGCCCTTTATTTTAACAGCAAGAATAGATTAGAGATTTGGACGTCACTCCTTAGGCCACATTTCTGAAAGAATATTCCAAAGGCCGGTGTTGAAAAGTGATTTTATGAAACAAAAGAAGGTGTGTGGGGTGGGGAGGGACGTAATTTGGTAAACTGAGAAGGCAGGGAGAAAGGAAGCCACGTCTCCCAAACTATTTGACCCGATGCCTTTTGTCACAGCGTTCCTCGTGGGACTGGCATTCCAGTGCACACACTCCGGGGAAGGGTTGCGAAAGGCCAGGAATGGAACGGGGCTGTCGCGTTGCGGGGACAGGGTGCGAGGGTGAGGGGCGCTGTGGGCAGCAGGCGGGTCGGAGGGACGGCGGCCGGGCAGGGCTGGGGCAGGCGCCAGGAGGAGTCATAAGAGCCTCAGCGCAGACACGTGGGACCGTGTGCCTTCTCCAGGCCTCAGCTCCCTCTCCTGTGGGATGGGTGGCAGCATCTCACGGGGCAGTGGCAGGACCTACGAGTCTGTGCGAGCAGAAGAGTCTGGAAAGCTGGAGCTCTTCTGCCAGGCTGGAGATGGAGAGGTCGGTCAGGGTTAGGGCGGAAAGACCAGCGATGAACTCAGGAGAGAGCAGCGTGGGTCCGGAAGCCCTCGGTAGACACAACCTATAGCTTGAGACAAGATGGTGATTCTCCCTCCAGCCCTTCCCCACCCCTACCCCCCGCCCCTGCCTTGAGTCGTCCCTTCCTCCGCAGCCTGTTCCTTCCTCGGCGCCTGCTCCTGACAACGCAGGGCCTCGGAGGGAACCGAGGGTGCAATGTCCAGAGATGATGCTGATCTTCCTGACTGTGCAGCCCTGAGCCGGTCCCTTGGCCCCTCTGAGCCTCAGTTTCTTCATCTGTGAGAGAAAGAGAAAGACGAGAGTAACAACACGTTTGAGGTCTTCCCACGTGCTACACTGAGTCCTGCGTGCTCTGGGACAACTCGGTGAGGCGGGCACTGTGGTTATCATTCCTGCTTTACACATCTGGAAACCAAGACCCTGAGACGGGAAGGAAGTTGCCCAGGGTGACACGGTGAGTGACGAAGCCAGGATAGACCCGCCGCAGGTGGCCGTCGAGAGGACTCGATGAAATGAGGGAGAGGAAACATTCTTGACACTGGCATTGTCTTGTCATCTTGCAATGGCGTTAGGAAGCTGGGGCAGACTCCATTTTCCAAAGATGCCCACGACACCATCACGCACCCATGGGCTTTCTGGCAGTACGACCAGGCCCTCCTCCATGAAGAAGTGGGTTCTATTTCTCTGCCCTCTTGAGCCTCGGTGGGTCCTGATGTCTTTGTCTAGCAGAATACAGAGGAAGTGACTTTGTGCCAGTCCAAAGCACAGCCCTTAACTAGCCTGACAGCCTCCACTTTCTGTGTCCCAGGAGCCAGCAGTCTTGTAGAAAGTGTCACTACCCTGAGCCCACTCTGCTTGGACAGGCCAGAGCCATGTGGAAAGGCCCCAAGCGGTGAGATGCTGCATGGGGAGAGAGGCGAGGACCCCGAGAGGCCAGTCTGCGGGTGACTTCCAGCCCAGCCAACCACGAGAGACCCAGGTGAGCCTGGTCAGCCCAGGGAACTGGGCATGATGGCAGTAAACTGCTCTAAGTCCCAAGTTGGAAGGTGGTTGTCACAGATCAACAGAGAACCAGACAGATGTGTCCCTCCCTGCACTTTCAGCTGTAAGAAAGAAGGTGACCACAGAGAGATGAGGACGAGGAAAGAGGGATGAGGGGTGGGGTGCAGACTGCAAGGAGCCGAGACACAGGGCTCTCCCTGCTCTCTGCATCCGGGCACCAGCACAGGAACCAGCCCGGCTAGGTGTATGCCAAGCCCAGATGTGTGCGGGGCACCGGGAAGGCGACTGGCCCCTGTCTTGGAGACTGAGGAGCTGGAGTCAACAACCCCTGAGGTCCATTGCAGCTCTGGCATTCTGTCTCCACCGCAGAGTCGTTCTGATGCTGGCTCTGTCAGGGGGCAGCAGATGCTGGGGCTGGGCAGACCCTGGAGCCCTCAGGACATCCTTACGCCTGGGCCCCCAGGCCCCTGGGAAGTCTAGCAAGGCAAGCCTGGGGGTCCAGATAGCAGGAGGCCACACCCTGCCCACTCTCACACAGGCACATCATGGCCCTGAGCTATGGCATCGAGCCCTGCGCCCTGCGCCCTGCCAGGCCCTTTACACGCATGATCCTCTTTAATCCTCACAATCATCTGCAGAGGCAGATCTTGCCATTATCTCATTTTTCACATGAGGAATCTGAGGCTCAGAGACTTAAGCAACTAGGTCAGGATCACACAGCTGTAAGTGTGCAGGCAGAATTCACACCCAGAGGCCCGATTCCAGGGCTTTCCCTCTTGCGTGTGCTCTAGACGGACTGCTGCCCTTGAGCATGTCTGCAGACACAGCCTGCCCTGCGCCTCACGCTCACATCCTCACAGCTACAGACAGGCACAGGCACAGACCGCGGGCCTGTGCACACGGGCAGACACACCCCACACAGGCACACATCAGTCTACACGGAAAACCCGCATTCACACAGTTGCACACAGACGCTCCCGTCCGCACACAGCTGGACACAGACACCCACAGCCTCGGCTCGTGCTCACACACACCCCTGCACTCCGGCCCGCGGGCTCCATCTGCATTCATACATCCTAATAACACACATACACACACACAAACATCGCACCTTGTCTAATGATGCCCAGGAAATGAGAGTCATTATTTTTATTTTAAAAAAATAAAAAATAAAAGAAGAGGCTCCCAAATGCCAATAGATTCCAGTGTGTTTTTTCAGCCCTAAAAGGTTTCACGAGCAAAAGTCGCCCAACAGTGCCACCTGCTGAAGGCTGGCTGTTCCGATCCCCTCCCCTCCTGCCACTGCCATCCTCAGCGGGGCGAGCCCCTTCCTCAGTTCCCACCGAGGGCTCAGGGCGTGGGTGCTGGCGGGGATGGGCCGAGAAGAGGGGACCGCTGAGGCAGGAGACACACGAGGGAAGGCAGGCCCGCCGACTTCCAGACCAGGCTGGGAGAGGAGGACAGGAAAGAGGAGCCCCAGGGAGGTGGAGAGGCCGGGCAGGAGCAGAGGGAGGATCACAGGCCCCAGAGAACGTGAGAGAGAGTCAGGCATGCCAGGAGAACAGCCAGGGAGAGGCAGGCAGAGAGGATAAGGGAGACCCGAGGAGGCACTGGGACAGCCAGACAGGGCGAGACGTCCGTCCCCACGTCGGCCCTGGGACCCACAGGTGGAACAGGCCTGGCCATCCTCCCGCCGAGTGGCTCTGTGGTGGGGACCTGAGTCTGCAGTGCTGTCCTGGAGGCTGGGGTCCCCCTACACCCCTCAGCCCTCCAAAATGCTTGTCAAGCAGCCCCTCCCCATCAGGGGCGCCCACCCAGGCACACCCTGCCGGTGGCTCTCCACAAGGAAGCGCTCTCACCTGAGCCGTCTGGCGCAGCCTCCAAGCTGCAGACACAAGCAGAGAGAGCACTTGTCTGAGGCCACACAGCAAACTAGGAAGAGTCAGCCCCAGAAGCTTCCGGGGCCCAGGCACTGCCCTCCGCCGCCCACGTCAACTGAGATGAGGGTCCTCACCCTCTTGTTTCCCTGAGGAAAGAGAGAGCTTTGAATAGAAAACTACTTTGAGTCTCACCCCAGTTCCAGGTCACCGTTTGGTGGTCTCAGCCCACAGGAGAGCAGGGGACGAGCCCCAAGGCCCCTGTGAGGAGACCAGGCTGCCTGGTAACAGTCCCATCTTAGTAACCGCCCTCGGGGGCTCAGGCAGGGTCCCAACTGCCCAATCATCATAGACCCTGGACTCATGGGACAGTGACTCTGAAAGACCCCACTGGCCCCTTCCCATGGGGGGCACTGAGCACAGAGGGGTGGGGTGTGCTGCGTGAAGCAGAGGGCCTGGGCAAGGGGAGTGAGCACCCCGACCCTCTCAGGCCAGCCTCCCACGCCAACCTCTTGTCCCTGATGGGAACCAGCCCCTCGAAACCCTGAGGCCTGGACTCCCCAGGGGGTGGCAGCCTTAAGGGCTTCATCCTGCCCTCTGGGGCCTAAACTCTAGCCCTTCTCTCTCCCGAGGGGACACTCCCTCCAACAGAAAGGCCTCTGGCAGGGAAAGTCTTAGGGCAATTTTCTTTTTTAGGCAACGCCGCAATGTGCCCCATCGCTGGGCGGAGTCACAAGGAGACACCTCTCTCACCTTTGTGGAGACACACAGGGCCCTCCCTGCTGCAGAAAGCCGCTGACTGCACAATGCAGAGCAGGTGCTGCTTGCATCTCATTTGCATATGTTTGCATATGCTTTCTGACTTCTCAAAATACCAGGAAACTGTCCTCCATCCCCCATCCTACAGTTCTTGGCATTTACCGTCTCTCCTGACTTACACGGGGCATTTCAGCATTGCGGGCTTCCATTTGCTCGGCTAGGAAAGCGCTTCGATTGTCAACCAGACAGAAGCTAAACTCCTCAAAAGAGGCATCCTGTCTGCAACCTGCTCTGTCTCCTCCTGCCAGGCCAGACCACATACCCCAACACTAAAAATACCCTAAGACCCTTTCCTCTCCTTCTCTTACCCTCTCCTAACTCCCTTCAAGACCCGGTTCAAGTGGAACTTCTACAAAGCCACCAAATGTTAGTTTCCCCACCCGAGCAGAATAACCGCCTCTCAGTGGGGCCTGCACATCAGCTCATTAACAGCCAACAATTAAAAGGGAGATGTGTCATATCACAAAATTACATTATCCAGCACACGTCTTTCCTGTTAGACTGTGAATCTGTTGAGGGCAGGGACCATCGGGGCGCAGCCATCATTGCATAGCCTATGCTGCTCCTAGCTCGGGGAGAATGGAGGCTGAATCACCGACGAATAAACGAATGATTCTCTCTAAGGGTCCTTCTGCTCAAACCTTCTGTGATTCTCCCTCCTTAAGGGCTAGCTCCGATTGGGTCAAATAGTGGTGATACGCCACTCTATATTTCACGACTTGGACTAGCTTGGAACAGAGGGTCCTCGAGCACCGGGCTCCATACGAACCCCTGTCTGCTTTCGAGCACCCAACTCCTCACCAGCAAGATTCCCAATCAGGGTCTCTAACCCCAGGTGGGGCCGTGGGGTAAGTGAGGCAATGGGGCCAAGGCTGCTATTTAAGAAGCAAATAGCCGAGAGGGGAAATTCACAGTCAGATAATTGGCATCTCTGGTGCAGTCAGATGCAGTAAATTAAGTGTTTTCCTGTAAATCAAGTTTATGATTTGCACTGGAGATGTAATTGTTAAAACTGTTCATTTTACCCGCAAATAGCAGTTGAAAGAAACCAATTTAGGAGTGACAGATTGGTTTTGATTCTAAACGTAGTGCTAAAACAGTTAATTTCAATAACATCCATTGGACAGGAGTCTCCTCGTTACTTAATATCATAGTCAACAATTTGAAAACTGCACGTTCAGCCACTGCTGCTTCCGCTAAAAATTAATCCCATTTTTCCCCCGAATGGAGGCATTTCTCAGCGGGGAGCAGCACATCCACACAGAGGGCTTTCCTCGTTCTCCGGGTTACAGCCTTCGCACGCTGGGGAAAGGAGGCCACGAGAAGGTCAGCTGGAGGCTAAAACAAAAGACAGGTCCTGGAATGTTGGGAAGGAGGGGACCCTCCAGTGTAGGAACCCCCGTGATGGCAAAGGAGACCACAGCGGGAAGTTTCTGCCTGCGCGCCTCGGTCGGCAGAGCGCTCGCTGTCTCCTGTGCGCACTTTCCCCCAGGGCAGCCACCTAGCTCCGCACCCGAAACCATGTGGACGCAGCTCCGTGGGCCAGCCCCCCAGTAACCAGGACACAGTCTCCAGGTCTCTGTCCCTCCTCAGTGACATCGCTCCTTCCTCAGGTTAAACATGCCCATGCCCATCCCCCCCACTCGAGGGACAGAGGGGCACCGTGGTGTGGAGGAGGGGCCTAGGGTACTAACGGGTATCCACTGGGTAATTCCAGACTTGTCACCATCCTCCATCTCAGGACACACGCCCCAGTCTGACAACACTCAACCTTGGTTCATGGTGTCCCAGACCGGATCCACGACTTTTGTCACACACTAATTTGAGTCCTAAGCACACAGTGGGCCTACAGCTCCGAAGACCGGCAGCCTCTGGGTTAAGGGAGCTCACTGACTCTCTTAGCAATTCACTCTGACCCTTGCCAGTCTCCCAGCTCTGCTCCCAAAAAGTCAGAGCTTCCAGAATGTTCCACCTGGATGGCTTCTGACACAGATTGCCGGGTCCCACCTCCGCAGAGCCTGATTTAGCAGGTCTGGGCCGAGCCAGGGCATCTGCATTTCTAGCGAGCTCTCAGGTGACGCGGATGCTGGCAGCCCACAGACCCGCCTCTGAATAGCACTGATGTAGAAGAACAGTGGCATCACCACCATCGCCGCCCTGCCATTGCAGACAAAGACGTCAGGGCCCAGAGAGACAGGAGGGAGGACAGACAGCGTCAGCATCACCACCTCCTGGGCCTTACTACCTGGCCCCCCCTGGGAGACCTGTCCTTCCCCAAAACATTCCTGGGGGACTCCAGACTCCCAGCAAGGAAGATGCGCAGATCAGCTCATTTACCCAGTCTTTGTTCAAATAACTTTAAAAGGTATTAAAAAGGAAAACTTTCGCAAAGGAAGGAAGAGCCTGTTCATTTTCACGGCCACCACTTGGAGGAACGGTTCTTCCGGCGCCTCGGCATCGTTTGTAGAGTCTATTATAAAGAGAAGCCTAAATCACATTTATGGCTCATACTGTAAGGCAAATGTAGGTATGAAAATTGTTCCTTTTAAATGATAAACACCCGCTGAAATGGCGCAATAGAGCTGCATCAGAGACTGTTTTCACCCAAAACAAACTGACTCAGGAAAGGCAGTAAACAGGGAATTTGACGGCATTCCCCATCACTGTGGTTTCTCATAGGCCCGGAGGGAGGGGGCGGTGGAGAGAAATTCGCACGTGGGACCACGTTTGTTTTTAGTCACTTCCCCCACCTTGTTCGGCTGCGTCTTCTCCTAACAATTCCCACCCTCCCCCGAAAGACACACGGCTCCTTGTAGGGTAGGGAGTTTTGCTTTCTCGCCTGGTTTCAAACAGTGGGGCTTCCGTTTCACTGTGCATATCACAACCGTCGTGGTTTTGCTTTTGAGAGAGAAGTAATGGAAAAAATAGTTAATCACCCATTCATAATCTCTTAAACATTATTTTTAAGCTGATAGTAGCAAAACAAAATGCAATCTTTCTAACATTCTCAAGCAATTACTTGTCACTTTCCTGGTTTTCATAATAAAAGGAAATTAGGTGGGG